>NW_028258484.1:2939334-3094036 GCF_053883595.1 Heterocephalus glaber
CAGGCATTACCTTATTTAACCTTCTAGGAGGTAGGTGCCATCATAATCTCTTTTCTACAAGGAAGGAAACTGAGGCTTAAGGAAGCTATGGGGGATTTCCCAAGCTGTACTGAATGGTATACAGTGGCACAAACTATTAGTTGGTGTTAGGAAAAAAGGCTTCCATTGCCAAATGCTGCATCCCCTATAGAGAAATCACAAGGCATAGCCAGATACTAAGAACCCTGAGAAGTTCTGCAGTGAAGAATCCTATTTAGGTCAGTATCTCTTATTGTAGACCTCACAGAACTACTGGTCCAGAGAGCAGTTTGGGAAATGTAGATAACGACAAACTTCCTCATCTTATTGTAGATAGATAAGTTAATTAGATATCTTGTAGGCAGTTAGACAGGGCTGGCGCTGGAGAAGCCAACATGGAGGACAATTAAAGAGCCAATGTGGAGAACAATCAAGACACATCCACTAAAGGCCAACATTATAAAAGAAGAAATATTACTACACCCTTGTGCTTCCTCCAGGGATGAATAGCAATAATTGATATTCTAAATAGGTATCAATCACTTGGATGGGGGGCCAAGGTCTTAACCCAGCCTCTCCAGGGAATATCCCTGGCCCACCCTCACTGAAAATCCTTATACGTTTGCTATGTGACTTGCTCCCCCATTTGACCTCCACTTAATCAATATTACCTGGGTGACTGTACTTGTAATCTTATTGGTTGGTTATGGTTTTGCCCCACCTCATGCCCACCTTGTAATTTTCCACTGGGTCTTATAGTTTTGCCCCACTTTAAACCTGCCTCACCTCATGGCTTTGCTCCATAAATATCCCTTGGGAAATAAGGTCCCAGGCAATCCACTTTCCAGTCCCCCTTCTGTCTTTCTTAGGTAGATGCTTTCTTTCTCCCAATAAATTTTTCCTACTCTTAACCTCCGTTGTTCCTAGAATTCATGGATTTTAGAGAACACAAACTTGTGTTTTGGATATCTAGCAGGTTTGGGAGTTACATCTTTTCCCCCTATATCAATCTGACAGATGGGATAATGAGGCCCAGGCAACAGATTAGGGACAGATCTTTCCAAGGCACAGAGCAAAGGAAGGCAGATGATGGCCTATCTGACCCACTAATCCATTTTTGTAAATAAAGTTTCATTGAAGATTTTTTTAATCAAGCTCCCTAATTAATGGATGAGCCAATCAAAGCTTGAGAATGGATGACTTGTCTAAGATCTCACAGTGAACTAGAAGCAGAAGCAGAAACAGATTCTAGATCTCTGAAATCCAAACATTTTCTAAAACACAAACAGGTGGTAGGAAGGTAGGACATGAAGTCCCACAAAACCTATGATGCTTTCTCTGGCCCACAATGTGTAGTCTCTATAACTGCACCACCCTCTTTGCACTACTGCTGAGACTCCCAAGGTGTTTCTTCTACCATGTTGGGTAAAGTCACCTGTCTTAGCCTGAACTCCAGGGGGCCCTCCCTCCATCTGCCTTCCACTTCCTTCCGGTGAGCAGAGTGGGAGCCAACCTGGCAGTGACAATCTCCTTGGGGGCAAAGGATGAACACAGCAACCCATGTTTATTTTAATTTGGTACCAGATGCAGTAAACTGCCATTAGCATCCCCTCTGCTGATTTGAAATGTGAGATCATTAGGACAGGAAATGGGCAAAAAGCAGGCTTTCCTTGTTCCAGGAAGTTTGCCAAAAAGGAATAGTGTAAACAGGATCCTAGCAGGGAGGTTGTTTGAAATCACTTCACAAAATAAATACAATTCACAGGCTCTGGGGCATCCCAGAGGGCACCATTCCAGGATGGTCAATCTATTTACATTTCTTTCTCTTTTTTTCTGAAACAGGTCTCACTATGTAATTCCAGTTGGCTCACTATGTGGCACAGGGCTGCCTCAAACTCCTGGTGATCCTCCTGCCTCAACCTCCCAAATGCTGAGATTACAAGTATGTGCCGGCCACACCTGGCTCTATTCACATTCTGCCCCCCCCCCCCCACGGCACCAGGGATCGAACTCAGGACCTTGTGCTTGTGAAGCAGGTGCTCCACCACTGAGCTAAATCCCTGGCCCTATTCACATTTTTCTAAGGGAGGGAGGGGAGTTACAGTTCAGCATGCTAATAAAATCATTCTTACCTTATCATTTAAATGGCTCATGAAGAGAGCACTTTATTAACCTTGTTTAAAGTGGGAATGATTTAAAATACCTGCAGATGTAGACACAAGTCCAGTGAGCCAGTGGTACTAATTAGGGAGGTTTCATTAGCCCCTTGGTCTGGGGAAGGAGGCTGTCAATGGTCCCGATGGCCTGGGAATGCCAAAGGGCTAAAGGCTCATTCAGAAACAGCAGGGCATATAGCCAGGAGACTTCGACAATGGTCCTTCCAGAGCTGGAAGTTACACACTATTGCTGAGGCAGAGGACAAAAATAGTTCCCTGTCAAAGATAGCTGGGCCCAGAGGCACCTTGGTCTTCCTCCACAATGCAGTCCCATATACACATGTCCACCCCCACAAACCAAGTTTTGGAAAGTTTGGTCTTGGTTGCAAATAGCTAAGGGTTTGCATCTGGCCATGTCTGGCATCAGCTCTGTGACCCCAGGCAAGATTTTTTTCCCAAGTCTCCATGTTCTCATCTGTCAAATGGGGCTAAGGATTTTTTTCTGACAGGCATTTGCTGTAAGGATTAAATAACAATGAGAGCTAACACATTCTGCAGCCTCACTCTTTCCTCCTCTCCCTCCTACCAGTTGCTCACTTTCTAGCATGTTCTCCAAGAGTGACTCCAAGGCATTTTGGAAGTCAGTTAGCTATTGTATCACAAGGACAATCAAGGGTTCCATAGAGGCTGTTGGTAGCTTCTCCCAGGCAGTCATCAGGCTGAGGGCTTCTGCCAACAGCCATGAGAGGGAGTGATCTTGGAGGCAGATCCTCTACCCCCAGCTAAACATTGGGATGACTGTGGTCCTGGCCACACCTCCTCTTCAAGGTCATGTGGGACCATGAGCCAGAGCCACCCAAGCTGCTTCCAGATTCCTGGCCCTCAGAAACTGCTTGACAGTGATATAGGGGGAATAAATGTAACTCCCATCTTGCTAGATGTCAGATACGCTGAGTTTGTGTTCCCCAAAATTGAAGAATGAATTCCAAGGAAAAATGGAGGTTAAGAGGAGGAAAAATTTATTGAGAGGGATAGCTCTGGAGAGACAGAAGGGGACCCGAAAGTGCGTTGCTTCAGACCCCACTTCACAGAGGAAGTTTTTAGAGCAAAATCACGTGGTGGGTACAATGTGGGTCAAAACTAAGATCAGCCAATAAGAGTATTGATCCAATGGAGAAGCAGGTCACATAGAGAGTGTATATGGAAAGAACAAGGACCTTTTAAGGAAGAGATGGATTGGGAGGTTCTGGTCACCCACCTGGGTAACTGAGGTCTATCTAAACTTTATTGGACCAGGTGGTACCAATTATAGTATAGTCTTCAATTTATTACTTATCCCATGGGGAGGCATGCAGGCCTGGTCATTTCATCTTTATCTTGAAGTCTGGCCTTTCACAGATGTGCCTCCAGCCACAGCTGTAATGTGTTCTCATCTTTTGCACTGACTCCCTTGAGAGCTTAGCCCTGCCTGACTGCCTATATTTCTACTGTCTATAATGAGAGAATAAATGTCTGCTTAGTTTGGGGGGATTTGTGGTAGAGCAATCAATAATTTTTGGAATTATTATACAAATCAAGGGATAATACATATTAAATTATAACCAGACTTGATGGGACCAGCGGCTCCAGATGGGACAGAAAGGAGAAGCAGAAAGAGACAGCACTGGGCAGGGAGCATTGGCTGGGTTTAAGCCAGGCAGGACCCCACTCCTGATGTGGAAGATCTGCAAAGACCAAGTCTACAAAGGCCAGTGACCACATGTGAAAACAAAGTTCTGACCAGAGGCCTGAGACAACAGTCCAGAAAGCCAAACATTTGGGGCTGTAGCAATCAGCCCCAAATTGCCAGAACTTTATCAGTAATTGACAGCTTCCCCAATTTTGTCCCTATTTCCAAAGTAGGACAAACTAGAGAAAGCAAATATGCTCCCCTAAGCAATTCCACAGGCGCCCCTCTTCTAGTAAGCCCACCTTCAGCTTTCCATGCCAACAGCCCCCAGTCAGACACACCTGAAGTCTTCCCTTCTTTCCACTATAAGGCATCTTGAGCTTCTGCCTGCTTTTGAATCTTGGAAACACAGGTGACCATGGGTGACTGTCTTGCTATAGCAGAGTGGTGGCGAGCCTATGACACGCATGTTATTTTTTCTTTTAAATTTTTTTCTAAACTAAACCTCAGTATTCAGGTTTGATTGCAGCGTTGACACTTTGTGATAAATAAATGAGTTTGGGGTTGCAGTTTGGGCTGGGCACTTGTCTCTAAAAGGTTCGCCACCACTGCTACAGCAGCTCTGAATAAATAGCCTGGGCTTGTACTCATTTGGTGGTCATTGTTTCTACAAGCCCAAGTTCTCTCTCTGCCTCTCTGCTCCAGGTCAAAGACAACATCTTCTTCACCCCTCCACACAAACACACCCTACCCCAAGGTATCCAAAGAACAAGCTCAGGGAAGATGGAAGAAAGGGAAGAAATAACTGTCTCCCCTGTAATCCCTAACCAGCTGTGTGTTCTCGAAACTCTCTGAGCCTGTTTCCTCATGTCACTGGGACAGTCCTACTGAAACTCAGAGGTTGGTGTGAGCATCCAATGTTGTAATGTGTTCAGTGCCCCAAGCATAAAGCAGGTGCTTAATAAAGCAAAGCCAGCTGTCACATCAGCCTCCACACAACCTGCTGGAGCAGGGTGGCCCCTGTATCATACCCTGTTCACCCCCGACCCCTTTCTTTGCAGTTGGCAGTAGGACTTCAGCTGGGTGGAGTCAACAGTATGGCTCCAAGTTCAGTACAGGAGTCTATCAAGGTCAGGGGTTGGTCTGGGAAGGATGGGCAAAGGGTATAACTGAGCCATTCCCTAAGGAAATCCACCGATCACAAGCAGAGGATAAACTGTCCACACTGGATATCTGAACAGTACAAACACATGAAAGCTGCATCCCTATTTCCAATATGTTGCATACAGATCCGAACAAAAAGAGGGCCAGAAGGGTTTGTGCCAAGGTGATAATATCGACTCTTGCTGCATGGTAGGATTACGAGCTTTTCAGTTCTTTTTCCATTTTGCTAATACACGTTTTCTATGTAGTCTACAATGACTGTGTTTTTGTTACTTTTTTTTTGGTACCGGGGATCGAACTCGGGTCCTTCCACTTGCGAGGCAGGCGGCAGAACCACTGAGCTAAATCTCCGGCCCGACTGTGTTTTTGTAAGAAAAAGAAATCCCCAATATCTTGTTTTTAATTAAAAAATTATTCAGGCTTCTTTTTTCTGGTACCGGGGATTGAACTCAGGACCTTGCACTTGCAAGGCAGGCACCGGAACCACTGAGCTAAATCCCCGGCCCTTAATTAAAAAATTAAATGAGGCAGGGTGGGGGAATATAGGGAAGGGGCAGAGAGCATTCCTTACTGGGGCAGCCTTTGGCTCTCCCTGTTCCCCAAGCTGAGCGGTCCTCAAAAGAGAGGGTGTAAGATGGCCCGGGACTCAGGGCCATAGCCCAGCAGAGTGGGCCACAGTGGCTATCATTGTACTCTGATTACTTGGGTATAATAAAGAACAGAGGACAGATTTAGGGTAGCTTTCCCTGAGAACTTGATTTCAGATCACCGAGTTCTGGAATGGGCACGTTGGGGAGATTTTCTAGCGTACTGAGGACCACCCGGAGAGGGCTGAGCTCCACTGGCTAGGAAGGCAGCGGCTGCACGGGCGTCTGGATCCCTCTTAGGGGTGGGACTCTAGGAAGATTGGGCTCTCCAGGAGATTCGGCAACCAGACGCCAAGGGGCGGGCGGGCCCGGCCGTTGCTAGGGGAGGGGCGCCGGGCCGGCGGGGGCTCAGTGGGCGGCGGCGGCGGCGGCGGCGGCGCGCTCAGCGCTCTGGTTGTCTCCCGCGCCGCCTGTTGCTCGCAGTTCCCGGCCGCAGCTTCCCGCCGAGTGGCCAGGGGTAGGCGGCCCGAGAAGGGGTCAGCGCGTGGACAGCCTCCCGCCCTCCTGCCCTCCCCGCTCTCGAGTGATCGGAGGATCCCAGGCGTCCCCGAAAGTGCGAACGCCGCGAGCCTCCAACTGCGCCCCGGACCGCGCATCGAGACCCGGGCGCCAAGCCGCCCCGCGATGAACGCGACCTTCCTGAACCACAGCGGCCTGGACGAGGTGGGCGGTGTGGGCGGGAGCACCGGGACTGCCCTGGGGAACCACAGCCAGGGGCTGGGCCCTTGGCTAGACTGCTGCCCGGGGGGCGCGCCGCTGACCGCCAGCGACGGGGTCTCCGCAGGGCTGGCGCCAGACGAGCGCAGCCTGTGGGTGTCGCGCGTGGCGCAGATCGCCGTGCTTTGTGTTCTTTCGCTCACCGTGGTCTTCGGCGTTTTCTTCTTGGGCTGCAACCTGCTCATCAAGTCCGAGAGCATGATCAACTTTCTGGTGGAGGAGCGCCGGCCCTCCAAGGACGTGGGCGCCGCCATTCTGGGCTTGTACTGAGCGCTGGCCCGCAGCCCTCGCCCGCCGGGGAAAGGAGAAGGGACGCCTGGGACCCCGACGCCTCTCTGCTCGACCGCCACCTCTGGGCGAGCAGCGCGAGAGAGCGAAGCGCCCTGGTGCCGGGGCGTGAAGACACCGCGGGACAGAGGCGGCGGCGGCGGCGCGGGAGGGGACTCACGCCCGGCACGGTCCTGTGTGCGCTTCAGCGTGAGGCGGGAGGATGAGGTTTCTTAACGGTTCTTTTGTTTTTGTAAAAAAAGGAAGTTCGGGCCAGGGTGGGCTTGAGTGGGATGCTGTGTCGGGCTGAAGGCGCTCGCGTGGGGGCTTTTGTGTGTTGGCGGAGGGCGGTGTGAGCGCTTCGAGGAGCAGAGTGGGCGGGAGCTGTGAAGAATCAGAGCCGCTGAGCTTGTTGGCCTGATTTTGCATCTGCAGAGAAATTTTGTAATAAAAAGCAGCCGTCGAGCTTTCAGTGGCCTCCCGCCAGCATCTGATGTGTGCGTGCGTGTGTATGTGTGTGTTGGCGGGGACGGAGGGACTGAGGTCCTGTGTCCTGGTGGGGCGAATATTTTGATCCTGTCCAGAAAAATTTCGCCCCTTCGTGTGCCACGGAGGGAGCAGTGCAGGCAGGTCTGGGGCTCCACACCCGCACGGAGGCCAGCCCCCGGCCAGGAAAGGGAAAAGGAGCGGTTTTCTACACTGACCTAGGAGACAGGTCTTTGAAGGCTGCCAGATGGTGAGATTAGTCAAATCACTGGAGAGTTGAGTATTTTCCGTAAAATGGGGGAAAAATAAGTGAATTAAGTCCAAAAAGGGGAAAACACTGAAATGAATACATCAGGATAATGAACAAAATTCAATTGAGCCAGCGGGGGAGGAGGGAGCTCATCGAGTTAATATGTTAAGGAGTTAATGATAAGACCAAAAGCACTCTCTAAGGGCTTGTCTTATCCCAACTCCCCCAATCACACCCCCATCCCCCACTGCCACCAGGCCCGTGTAGAAGGTGGCTAAGTAGACTACAAAGGTGGTTCCTTGTTGCATGGTGTGTGTGTGTGGGGGGTAGCTAGGATGTTTCAAATGGTGAAAATTGCCTTCAGTTGCAGTGTCTTGCAGGTTCTTGGATGTATGAGATGCCCCAGCAGTCCTGCCTCCTGTGGGTACCACCTTTCCTTCTAACAGGTTAAGTAACAAGAGCCTGGGCAAGGGGGAGGGTGTGGATCTGCTGTCTGCAAGTTGTTGGCCTGGGTGAGAGCTGAAATGGGACCACTGAGAGAGCAGTCTGGGTTTGTGGCCTTGCATACCCTTTAGTCCTGGTGCCAGCCCCACGCAAGCGCCCCGATACTTGGAAGATTTTTAGGAAGAAGGCTCTAGTGGATTTCTCCTCTCTTCTTCCAAGATGAGAAGAAAGATGGTTGAAGCCTTCACTGGCTTTGAAACAAGAAGTGGTGGAAACTTTCTCATATCTTTGATACCAGAACTATGGAGAAGGGTGTAGGAGAAGCATCTCAGCAAAAGCATACATGGTCACTGGCTGAAGGATCTGGCATCTTCTTGGTTCCCGAGCAATCCTGTCCATGCAATCAATACTGGATATGTCCCCTTCCCCCTCATCCTGCTGCCTCAGTCTCAGACCTGGGGGTTCGTTCAGAGGGTCAGGACAGGACAGTGAGGTCAGGGGCAGAGATTCTTTGTTAAGTATCTATGAGACAAATCCTCCAATATGGACAATGTTCCACTGATGGTTTGGTATGACTTACATATAGCCAGCCTGATCTGGGGAACAGTTTGATGATTTAGGCAACCTGGAGGTCTGGCTCTGGGTAGCACAGGTGTCTGGAGGCTGGGCGACCCAGTGGCCTTCAGAACATTGCTCAGAGAGGGTCATAAAAAAAGTGTCACACAAAGCTCCAAATGACTGGAAAATGGCGGCTTTGGGAGAAACACAGTCTTCACTTTTCTGCCTAGCCTAATTAGAGTGATCTCTACCAAAACTTTCCTCTAATAAAGTGGTCTGCTACTAAATGTGCTGGGGAAAGAGGAAGGTGGTTCAGGAGTTCAATTTCCTGATTTGCTGACGAAGGAAAGCCTTTGTGGGGGAGCTTTGTGAGGTTTTCTGACTTAACTACAAAGGACAGTGGAGGCACATCTGTGTGTGTGTGCACGAGCCATCATTCTGTGAAGTACAGTAGGTGTGCAGTCCCGGGCACTTGGGCATGGGTGTGTGCTCACGCATGCAGGCACATGAAAGGCAGAGCTCAGGCCTCAAGGAGGAAAACAGCTGGCACAAGTGGGGTCCTAGAGGAGGGGAGGGGAGGGATCACACTTGTAGTCCTTAGTTCTTCTGGAAGCCCTGGAGTGTGTTCACTGAACTCCATGTAAACCCAAGACAGGGATGGGAACATCGAGTTTTATAAGATAGGAGCCAGTGAGGCACAGTGTTCCAGAGAAGGTAATTCATGTTTGTAAAGCATTTTGTAGTTTTTTTTTTTTTGGGGGGGGGCGTACCAGGGATCAAACTGGGGTCCTTGCTCTTGCGCAGCAAGCAGCGAAACCACTGAGCTAAATCCCCGGCCCTAACATTTTGTAGTTTTTTGAGGTGCTTTTTGTTTTGTTTTTGAGGTGCTAACCTAGAGCCTTTGCACTGAGCTAATCCTCATCTCTGTTTTTATTTTTCATTTTGAGACAAGGACTGGGCTTGAATTTATGATCCTCCTGCCTCAGTCTCCAAGAGTGCTGGGATTATAGGCGTGCACCACCATGCCAGGCTCATTTTGTAGTATTAAAGCACTTTCATAAGCAGGATGGAAATAATATGTCAAGTACCTAATGTGCTAAGCACTGAGTTCCCACCTTTGTGGGAAAGGTTTCATTACTACTCCCAGTTTACAAATGAAGCACAAAAAGGTTACCTAAGGTCATAAAGCTAGGGGCTTGGTAAGTAAGAGGAACAGACATTCTCCTAGTTTCCTGCTTTTAGGAGGGGAAACTGAGGTTCAGTTTAATAAACTTGCTCAAGTTCAGTCACTTGACTAGTGTCAATTGTGAATCTACTGTGGGCCAGGTTCTGGGCCAGGAGCAAGCCAAGAGTCTAGTCCCATTCTGTAGCCCCTGAAGCCATTGGTAGTGCCCCCAGAGAGAAGTAGTTGGTTCCATGCATCTCAGATTTCAGCCAAGCCTTCCAGGTCCCATTCTCTGAGTCAGGGATGTACTTCTGGGGTCAGATGTACCCGCACCAGCAAGATGTTCACTGGAATGGGACAGTGGAGAGGGCTTACATCACTACATCCACCCACTTTCCCACTTGCTTGTAGAAGCCAATTTCACACAGAAGGGTACATGGTGGTGGCTGCTGGGAGTACTCTTCCCTGGACCTCAACCAAGCAGCAGATCCAGAGCAGACTTGATTGTTAGAGATGATTTCAGTGGGAAAGAATGAAACGGGAAGAGTGGTGGGTACAGACAAAAGTGCCATGCATCCAGTATTACAATCTAAGAGAAAAGGTATATGTGAACACGTGTGTGAATGCATGCAGAACACACACATTTAACACTAAGGGCTTGGTGGGATTTCTGAGTAGTATCCTTTGAGTGTACCCCCTAATCCTCTCTTTTCAAGCAAAATCACACCACGTGTATGATATAATCTGAATGTCATCTCAAAGCAGGCGTGACAGGTGTCCAGGCCTCTGAGATGGTAGCTGGGGGGGGGTACTGTTCTGGAGAAGCACCTACTTCCCCTGTGATAACAGCTCTGTTATCTAAATTTGAGATTCTGATAGGTATATTCCAGTTCATACACAGGGGGATCCTTATCCTTGGAGAACGTTAGCTTTCAACAATTTTCAGAAACAGAGTCATCAGATTAGCTTTCATAAGATTGTCATCTGAGGGCCCAAGGTCATACCCTTAGTTAACAGGTGTCAGAGATGACACAAAAACTCAGGTCATACTAATGCACAAGCCAGTGCCAATATTTACTAGGCCCATCCCATTGGACGTTTCTGGTGCTGGGTGCTGAGCAGGTTGCTGAGGTGCAGATAGCTCCTGTTCTGCCTTCAGGTGTTAATAATGGGATTACAGAAATAATCATGCTCATGGAGATCGAGTGTGGCCTTCTCCTCAATGATTTCTTTTTGAGCCACCAGCACCAGTGGGGATGGAGTTCGTGGGCACCTTTGGGCTAGCTGTATACTCAAGATCTTCCTTGCTTTACAGGGGAACGCCTGGCAGGAAGCCTGGGATATGGGTCCTGGACATTGACAGTGATGCGGCCAGGTGAACAGAGGCCAACATCTGTCACCAGTAGCCACTGAACAGACTTCTGGATCCCTGCTGAGTGGGACCAGGCCATAGGAGGCTGACAGCCATGGACTCTGTCTTTGCTCCAAAGCTGAAGTTCAGCAAGGGCCCCTGCTACCTTTTGTGCAACTCCAGTCCTCTTACTGGGGATCCTGTCCCAGGTTCTCCTGTCTTGGCCAAGAGCCAGGGCTTTGGGCAGGGACATTTTTCCATTCTAGCTGGACCAGAAAGGAAGAAGTTAGGGAAGAGAGGAGGAGGAAGGAGGAAGAGAAAGAAAGGGGAAAGGTAGAAATATGAAGGGAGAGCACAGAGAAGATGATATGGTGGGAGAAGGGAAGAGAGGGAGAAGAGGATGACAGACAAATCAAGACAGGGGACCCAGCAGAATGAGCAGAATGCAGCAGTCTCCCTCCTGCTCCAGGTCTGTCGACATACAGCCTCTGCCAACTACAGACATCCTCATGGCTTGTCAGGAAGATAAAGAGGTAAAGCAGCAATACTGACGGTGGTGATGGGTGGGCTTAGAAGACAAATCAGTAACATGTCTTGGGGTGGTCCCTCTTCTTTCTCATGGGATCTGTGTTGTCTGCCCACTCCCCACGTCCCAGGCCTTACTGAAAAAGCACCTCTTCCTCAAAGCCAAACCCTGGGCCCTGCTTCTACTTCCTGAAGCTTCACCCTGGGGGGTGTGCCCAGGAGGTGTGGCCTGGCTCATACAACAGAAATGAGTGCTTATCCAAGGGCAGACAAGAGAATGGGGGGGCTGTTAGAAGTGTGCAGAGAATCAAGGATTAGGTGGAAGAGACAACTCTTTGATTCAGGCCAGGGTTCAGGACCTCACTCACATTTTTTAGCTGTCAGAGAAGTCACTTAACCTCTCAAAGCCTCAGTTTCCTCATCTGTAAATAGGATCCATTTATTGACTTCTGTGGACAGCTGAAAAATTTAAAGGAGAATGTATGTGAAAAGCTCTTGATCATGCAGCGAATTAAATGAAAATATGTTTTAAAGTATACATATATCTCTGCTCAGATCCATGTGAAATTCCAGGTCAGTGTGTGTCTTGATGTATCAATTTCATTGCATTAGGAAATGTAAAAATTAGTAGAACATGGTTGTGTCAAGGTGGGTCACACAGATGTGACCTTCAGTACTGTATATGATCCCTCACCCATTCCTCTCTAGCGCAGTTCCACTGCCATGCTTCCTGACCACCATGAACTAAGCAGCTTTGTTCCATCATCCCCTTCCACCATGAGGTTTCTGCCTTGGAGCCTGCCAACCATGCTGTGAATTCCTGAAACCATGAGCCAGATTACACTTCTCCTTTAAGTTGTGGGTTTCTGATATTGTCTTTTGGCAATAACTAATACAGAAAATTGGTACCAGGGGTCATTGCTGTGGCCATATTTGACCATGTGGTTTAGAAGCTTTTAGAACTGGTTTACAGGTAGAGTTTGGAAAGGTTTGGAGAACCAGACTAGAGAAGTCCTAGAATGCTGTAAACAGAACTTTATGAGTGATTCTGATTGGAGTTCAAAAGACCATGATGCCATAGAATGTAGACAGTAAAGGCCAGGCTCAGGAAGTTTCAGTTGGGAACAAAGACTCTACTGGCAATTGGACTAGAAGGCATGCGTGTTACACTTTGGCAGAAAATTTGTCTAGATTTTGCCCATCCCTTGAGGCTTTGCAGGAGACTGAGATTAAAGGCAGTGTACTAATCTGAGAGAGGAAAATTCAAGACAGCCCATAATTCAGGCTCTGGCATGGATATTGGTGACTGCTTTTAAATCTTTTTTTTTTTTGGTACTGGGGATTGAACTTGGGTTCTTGCGCTTGCGCAGCAGGCAGCAAAACCACTGAGCTAAATCCCCGGTGCTTTTAGCCAGATTTATAATTTGAAAAACTTAAAATTTGGTCCAAAAGAAACCATGTATAAGGGGGCCAAAAGGAAATGTGGTTGCTAAAGAGATTAGCACCACTGAAAAGGAACCATGTGACTAGGTATGGTGGTGCACACCTGTAATCTAGCTCTTGAGAAGCTAAGTCAGGAGGATCACCATGAGTTCAAGGCCAGCCTGGTTACACCATGAGTTTGAGGCCAGCTTGAACTACATAGTGAGACCCTGTCTCCAAAAAACAACAACAACAGTGACAAAATCCAAATACTTTGTACAAGGAAAAGAAGAAAGATGCCTTTAGGCCATCTCAGGAATCAGCAAGACCCCACCCATGGCAGGCTTAAGTGTATAAAAGTGTCAACCTTTCATTTGAGAGTTGAATCCCTAGGACACACACTCAAGAAGGGTCTTCTAAGGAATTGGATCCTTTGGGACTCATTTCACCATGCTTAGTCACCCTGGCACTCAAAGGCTGCTGCAGCCATGGTCCAAGGGGCCCTGGCTATAGCTTCTGCTGACAGAAGACTTTGGTGTCATCTACATCATGCTGTTTTTACTGGCATGCAGAATGCAAGAGTTGTGGAGTCAGAGAGGCTTCCACCACAATTTCAGAGGAAGGCCTGGGAGGCTAGGCAAGGAGCCCCTGTGAGGGTAGTGCACGAAACTGTGGGAATGAAACTGAAGATGCAGTGGAGATACCAGGAAGGCATAGATGCCAGGTGTTATGGCTTGTATCTAGATGTCCCTCTAAAGCCTCAAGCACTCGTAGATGGGGCTTTTCAGAGGTGGCTTGTTCTAGGGTGTGTGATGCTGGGATTAAGTTGTGTGATGCTGGAGTTAAGAGTTCATGATTACCAAATTAGTCCACTAATTGGTTAAGCATAGTTCTGGGTGTGGATAATAGGAAGGTCCACTCTGGGTGTAGGTGGGACCCTCCAAAATGTGGGTAGCCTAGAAGGGATAAAAGGGAGGGACTTCTGGCTCACTGCATGCTGCTGCTGCTGGTTGCTGCTTTGCTCTCTCCTGCCTGTCCACCATGACTGCCATACCACCCTGCCTTGAAGCCAGAAGACTATGAACTGAAACCTCTACAAACTGTGAGCTACAAGAAATCTTTCCTCCTTAAACTTGTCTGGTATTTTGTCTCAGGAATGAGAAAAGTAAATAAGACATCAGGTATATGGAACATCAGACAAAGGAAGCTGCAGGCCTTGAATGGAAATATCCCAAGAGAGAGGCCACAAGGGTTACAACCAGTAGGGGCATAGAGGTAAGGCCACCTTGCCCTTTGGAACTCACATTTTACCACCATGTGCCCCACATGCTGAACACAGAGGTACAGGATTTAATGTTTGCCCTGGTGGTTTTTGATCTTGCTTTGGTTTGATTCTTTTCTATACTCCTGTTCCTCTTTTTGGGAATGGCAATGTTTACCCTATACCATTGTACCTTGGGAGTATGTAACTTGTTTTTTTATTTTTAGAGAGATTCACAGCCAAGAGTTTGCCTTGAGTCTCAGAAGAGACTTGGACTTTTGAAAAATGCTAGAACCATTGAGACTTTGGGGAAGAGATTATTGCATTTCTGGTTGGACATGGGATAACTGTATTATGTTAAGTAGAATTATGAACTTGTTATTGTTTTTATTTGGAGATTAAGTATCATTTAAGGAGATGTATTAGGGTGTGAAGTTGACACGGGGTGTATTGTGACTGTTAATCCTGCTATGTCAACCTCATTGGATTAAGAAATGTCTAGTGGGGTGCCTGCCTTGCAAGCTCAAGGTCCTGAGTTCAATCCCTAGTACTGAAAAAAAAATGTCTAGTGAGGCTGGGGATTTAGCACAGTGGCACCATGCCTACCTTGCAAGTGCAAGGTCCTGAGTTTGATCCCTGGTACAAAAAAAAAAAAAAAAGAAATCTTCAGTGAACTAGTAGAGCATGTTCCTAGGTGTGTCTGTGTGAGTCTTGGAAGAGTGGCCTTGGGTACTATATACAGCCTCTCACCTGTTCCTCTCTGGTTCTGTTTCTCTGCTCTGTTTCCTGGCCACCACAAACTAAGCAGCTTTGCTCTGTCATGCCCTTCTGCCATGATGTTTCTGCTTTGGAGCCTGCTGATCAGATCTCCTGAAACCATGAGCTAAATTAAACCTTTTCTTCTTCAAGTTGTGGGTGGAAGTATTGTGTGTTTCAGTGATGAGAGAGCTGACTAATACAGTCAATAAGGGTATAGTTAGGCCAGGCTAGCATAAGACACTGAATTACAAAACCCCCAATCTAGAATGAGGGAAAGCTGAGCCAGGCCAACTTACAGGAGACTGTTGAAACCATGGATTCATCTTCAATGTGTTTTTCCTTTAAAAATTATTATATAAGTAATTAATGCTTATAATAACAAAGAAAGAAAAGTATAGGCAAAAAGTAGCTGGTAGGTCCTACAACCTGGGGAGAATTACTGTGAATCCTTTGACATATATCTTTTCTTTTGTTTAGGAGTCAATAGGGTTAAAATTGAGATTGTTCTCCCCAAAACATTATTATACTGTATGTACTGTTTTGAATATATATTGTGATACTCTTTTATCACTTAGCAATATATAGTGATAATGTTGCTTATCAGGAACAGATAGTTGTGTGTACCATCATTTTAAGAATAAAAGTTTTGGGCTGGGGATTTAGCTCAGTGGTTCTGCCATCTGGTTCCCAAGCGCAAGGTCCTGAGTTCAATCCCTGGTACCAAAAAAGAAAAAAAAGAAAAAAAGAATAAAGCAGTTTTCTTTTATGCAAATACCACAGTTTCTAGAACAGATCCCCTATTATTAGCCATTATGTTGTTTCCAGGTCTCTGAGCTCCTGTCCAGATGAATGGAACAGCTCCAGAACATGACACTGCCTTGCAGATGGACTTTGATGAAAAAGTATAGCTGATGACTGACTGTACTTGGGGTCCTCATGTCCCAGCTTCTCTCCCACTACTATCTTGGGATCATTTTTGAGAGAAGCATCTTCATGCTCCAGGATAGAATCTGCAACCATTCAGAAGTGATGGGGGAGATGGGGAAAGGACAAGGTGAGGAAGAACCAACATTTACTAAATCTCATCTATGAGCCAAACACTTTATAGACATTTCATTATTTAATTTTCATAGCAACTCTATACGTTGGGGCTCACAGAGAAGACCATAGATGCTCAGAGAGGTCAGTTTAAGCCAGGAAATGCCAGACCTAGGATCTGGTCCTTGTGTGTCTGCCTCCATAGTCTTTTGTTCCACCACATGCCATCACTAGGTGCCTAGGGCAGGTTTGGAAGTGGAGTGATGCAGAATGAGAGAAAGCTGGCACAAATGGGTAGGCAAAGGGTTGGGAAAGATAACAAATACTTCTCCTATAAACGGAGAAGAGTGGGGTCTCATGCCATCCCATAAACTCAAATTCTCAGGTCAAGCCTGGAAATTCCCATAGACTAGAACACATCTCTCTATTTCCCAGTTATTCAGTACCACACTTTTTTCATTACTTTTTGGTCCACAAACAATTTCATTTTAACACATTATCTACTGAACACATTCTTCTTATTACAGGCTATTTTTTTTTCTCTTTATTCTTCAACTGCTAGACTGAACTTCTGGCCTCAGGACAGATCCTGGTAGCAGCCCAAATAAGGAAAAGCTAACAGTTCTGTGGATGTTCAGGGTTTCTGGGAACAGAAAATCAGCTCTGGCCCCTGCATGGTGAAGTTCGTGTTTCCACGTCACCCTCTCACTGTGAATCAGTAAACTGAGGCCCAGTATTAGAAGGTGGTGGAACCAACACTTGAAAGGTGACTACCTCCTTCCTGGACACTCTTGCCGCCTACCCTACTATCCCCAGGGGTGCCCCAAGCTTGGATGCAGTAGACAAGATAAGCAGGAGGGTCAGCCCTGGGGTGCTACAGAGGTTGTAGTAAGCAGAACCAACTTCCTTTCTTTTGGTCCTAGTACTTCTTACCAGCACAGGCAACATTGAGGCTTTGTCATGGGAAAAGTACTAGAGAAGACACAAAAAGAAATTATGTGTGTGCATAGTGAACTTAAAATGCACTGAGCTATAAAGATTAGAAGAGGTTTGTACTGGCAATGAGAAGGCACAGCTGCCTGAAACACTGTCTGGGTCCTTTCTCTATGCCCTGGGTTCTATCTACCCTAGAATGTGCTTTGTTATTATTCTGGCTGCAGACTTGAATAATGAGATACTCCACTCAAAAATGTAATTTTATATTAATTTTTCTGGGATGTAATATAGACAGTTACATGTGAAATACCAGAGGGTGAAAAACTCTAATGAATTGCCATGGAGATGAACATTGGAATGAGGTTTCCATGGTAACTGAATTGTTTCTGAAAGGCCACATCACCTTAGAGAAATAGGATCTTGTCAAGAATTTGGAGATAGAGGCCAAGTCACAGACCTTCACTAGGGCTGGGTGCTCTTTCAGTTTCTTGTATTTCTAGGTTTTTGGTCTCCTATTTCTCGGTATCAAGAGATTTTTTGTTGTTGTTGTTACCGGGGATTGAACTCAGGACCTTGCACTTTCAAGACAGGCGCTGGAACCACTGAGCTAAATCCCAGGCCCAAGAGATTTTGATTTTGGATATCATGATTTGAGTTCTCTGTGTGCCACTAAGAAATCTTGGGAACTAGGTATGTGAGGGACTTGAAATATGAGGGACTAGGCTTCTGGCCCCCAGTTCTGGCTCTCTGCTGACTAGCTGGATGACCTTGAACAAGTCAGTTCTTTTCCTGGGTTACCTCTCATGCAAACTGAGGAGGTTAGACGAGGTGATCTCTAAGGTTATTCCAATGCTCTTTCCTTGCCCAACAACCAGCCTTCCCCTCTGCTCCTTTACTAGAACATTGGCACTGTCTGTGGTGCTGAACACGTCCATGCTGAGCTCCTGTCCATGTTCTGTTCTCAACATATCCTGGTGGTTCTCAGCACTGTTAGAGCTTTCTGGACTCACAACACCTATGCCAGAGGTCAGAGACCCATGTGAAGCCAGAGAGGGGATTCTCTGGGGCTTTGGAATTCAGAGAACACTACAGGAGGAATCTGATGATGAGTCCTAGCTTGACTGATACTTGCTCTCAGAGTTTTTAATGAAGCCACAGCTCTGTGGATATTTGCTTCCTCATCTGTGGATGTGAGATGGGTAGTAGATGATCCCTAACATCTAATGGACTCAGAAGAGTCCTGGAAACAACTTTCCTTAGCTATAGGGCAAAGGAGACCCCATCAAGATTCAGCCTTCACAACCTTTTCAGGCTTCTCCAGTAATGCCTGCAGGTGGTGAATAAGGCACACTTCTTTATCAGGAATGTGTATATATATATAGATAGATAGATAGATAGATAGATAGATAGATATATGTATATGTTGTGTAAGAAGAGAGGCAGTGAACAGATGTAGCATTTAAATGGTCTCAATTGACAGCTGAGCACTGAGGATGATTAGTTCTTGTTATTAATATGTCAAAACTGTAATAAAATCCCCGACTATGTCTTCCACCTATTTATCTGATCATCTTTCCAGAATCTATTTCCCTCCTCAGTAGCACAGGATTAAAAAAGAAAGAGGAAATCAAAAGTCATACTAAAAGGGATGAAGACATGATTTGCTCTGTAATGTCTAGTGTTTTTTCACACTTCCATCCCCCCACTTGGCCACACGATGCAGTGGTTGGGAGTGTGGCATCCATAGTCAAGAAGCCCTTGACTTAAGCCCTGCTTCTATTCCTTATTAGCACTGTGACATTTTTTCCAAGCCTCGGTTCCTCCATTTGTAAGTGTTGAAAGGATTAAGTAACATACTTCTAAGTGTTGAAAGGATTAAGTAACATCATTTATGGAAAATAGCAAGCACAATGTCTAACACCCATTGGAAGTGATTGTCTTGGTTATCTCTAGGTGCATCACAAACTATCCCCCAAATTTTCTGACTTAAAATGATAACCATTTTATTATCCCTCATGATTTTGTGGGTTGACTTAGCTAAGGTAGGCAGTTCTGTTGCGTGTGATGTAAGCTAGAACTGCAGCCATCTAGGGGTCAACTGGCTACAGTTGACCTCTTTCCTCTCCTTGTGGTCTCATGGTATCACCTTCTTCTCATAGTCTAGATCTAGATAGTAGGATAATTGTGCTTGGTACATGGCAGATTTCTTCACCAAAGTGCAAAAACAGAAGTTTCTGGGCCTACATAATTGGTACATTTTATCTTCTGCCACATCCTGTTTATTAAAAAAAGTTACCAGTCCAGTCTAAATTAAAAGGGGGAGGAGACTACAAGAGCATGAATACTGGGAGTCATGGTCAGTTGGGGAGTATCTTTGGAAGCCAGCTTCTATGTTTGGTTTTTTTTTTGTACTGGGGACCGAACTTGAGACCTTGTGCTTGCGAGGCAGGCGGTGACACCACTGAGCTAAATCCCTGGCTCCAACTTCTATGTTGATTAATAAATATTTTTAATGTTGGCATTCCAAGTAGGTTCTACTCCTTTATCCTCTTTTGAAAAATATATTTTGGGACCAGGGATTTAGCTCAGTGGTTCCACCGCCTGCCTCCCATGTGCAAGGACCTGAGTTGGATCCCTGGTACCAAAAAAAAAAAAAAATATATATATATATATATATATTTTGTTAGATTTGCACAGAGTTCATGAATAAATATTCATTGACTGACTAAAGTAATTCAGAATCATGTGGTCACCACTCTGACTATAGTCCCCTAGGATAGAAGTCATGTTTCTGTTCCTTCCATATCATACCATAGGCCTAGAACAGAGCTCGGCATGATGCAGGTATTAAATTATGGCTAAATTATTGTTAAATATTAATATTTCTATACCAGTTTTATTTTTGTTAATATTTTCTTTGTGTACATTTTCTTCAACCCATCTCCTTACAAGTTTCCATGTTATTTCATTTTGGTATATATAACTGGATTTTTAAAAAAATATAACTTTTTTTCTTGCATACCAGAGATTGAATCCAGGGCCTTCACACTGAGTTACATCCCTAACACCTCCTCCTTTCCTCAGTCAGGGTCTTTCTAAGTCCCTAACTTGCTCAGGATGGGCTCAAACTTGTGAGCCTCCAGCCTTCACCTCCCAGAGTACAGGGATTATAGGTGTGTGCCACCATACCCAGTAAAAACAATCTCTTTTTTGTTTTTTTTTTGGTACCGGGGATTGAACTCGAGTCCTTGCGCTTGGAAGGCAGGTGGTGGAACCACTGAGCTAAATCCCCAGCCCTAAACCACTCTTTTTATTTGCTCTTTTCTTCCTCCTCTCATGTCTGCTACTGGTTTGAAAGTTAAGCACTTTTTACCTGTTTGCTTACCAGTTACCCTTCAACTTTTTTTTGAGGTTTTTTTCTTTGTTTTGTTAGGCAGGGTCTCACTATGTAGTTCAGGCTGGCCTTAAACTTACTACATAGCCCAGGCTGGCCTCAAATTCAGTGATCCTCCTGCCTCAGCCTCCTGAATGCTGGGATTACAGGCATGTGTCATGATGCCCACCTTCAACTTTTAATAGCATCCTTGTTGAAAAATTCTGAAATTAACCAATATTTCTACTTTCATCTTGGACAAAATCAGGACTTCAGCTATTTAAATTCTGATTACATCTCCCATCTATCAAGTTATTTTTGTCTAGCATTTTATTCCCACTTTTTTAAACTCTTCCCAAAATAGTCATGATAAGTATGTTTTTTATTATTTTAAATTACAGTAAAATTCATGTTGGACTGTACAGTATTATGAGTTTTGACAAATGCTTAGCATTGTGAAAACACCAACACAAAATTCAGAACATTTCACCCTAAAAGACTGCTTTGTGCTGCCACTTTGTAGTTAAGCCTTCCCTGTTTCCTTTGACCCCTGGTGACCACTGATCTGTTCTTTACCCCTATGGTTTTTCTTATCCTGAACGTCAAATAAACAGAATCATTCAGTAATTCACCTTTTTAATGTAGTTTTTTACATTTAGCTTAATGCATCTGATGTCATTTCACATATCAGTTCATTCTTTTTCTTTTTTCAGTACTGGGAATCAAATCCAGGTGTGCTGTACCACTAAGCTATACTTCAGTCCTTCTATTTTTTGAGAGATGGTCTTGTTAATGTTAAATAATATCATTTACGTTAGGCTGACCTGAATTTCTGATCCCCCTGCTTCAGCCTTCCAAGTACCTTGGATCACAGGGGTGCACCACCGTGCCTGGCTCAGTTCATTTCTTTTTTTTTTTTTCTTGGTACCGGGAATTGAACTCAGGACCTTGCACTTGCAAGGCAGGCATGGCACCACTGAACTAAATCCCCAGCCCCGCAGTTCATTTCTTCATTTCTTACTGCAGAGCAGTAATTTTCCATCAGAAGGATGCATCACAGTGTGTTTTTTTTGAGTTAGGGTCTCCCATTGTAGTTTAGGCTGGCCCTGAACTCACTACGTAGCCCAGGCTGGTCTTGAACTTGCAGCGATCCTCCTGCCTCAGCCTCCCAAGTACTGGGATTACAGGTGTGCGCCACCACGCCTGGCTTATTTTTTTTGTGGTACTGGGGATGGAACTCAGGTCCTTGCCCTTGTGAGGAGGTGGTGGAACCACTCAGCTAAATCCCCAGCCTGCATCACAGTGTTATAAGGACTCATTATATTTCCCAGGCTAGAACCTAGCTCCTGGGTTCAAGTGATCCGCCTGCCTCAGTTTCCCAATTGCTGGGTTATAGGTGCACTTCACCATATTATAAGTTTTTAAATTTAAATTTTTATTTTTGATCTATTTCTAGTTGAAGAATATTTGGGTTGTATCCAGTTTTTGGTGACTATGAATAAAGCCAACATAAATATTCATGTGTAGGATTTTTATGCATGTGTGAACAAAAGTTTTCATTTCTCTTGGATAAATACTTACAAGGGAGATTGCTGGGTCATATAGGAAGTATATACTTCATTACATAAGAAACTGCCCAGTTTTCCATAGTGGCTATTCCATTTTGCATTCTCATCAGCAATGTATGATAGTTGCAGTTGCTTTGTCTCTTCATCAGCAGTTGGTATTGTCAGTGTTTGTGTTTGGTTTGTTTGCCTTACATATAAGGCAAATATATGTGTAGTGGTATCTCATCATGGGCTGAACATGCATTTTTCTAGTGAATGATGTTAAGCATCTTTTCATGTGCTTATTTGCTGTCTTTATATCTTCTTTGGTGAAGTATCTTTTGCTCACTTTAAGATAGGTTCCTTTTTTCTTATTGCTGAGTGTGGAGAGTTCTTTTAATATATTCTGGATCTAAGCCTTTAGGTAGATACATAATTTAGGAAGTGGCATTCTGGTTGCCCATCACTGCCCTCATCTATGAGAGCTGACCAGTTTTGAGTTACCTGGTCTGAGTTTCTGGATCCTACAGCTGAGGACCAGACTCGGACCATGGCAGCCACTCTCCACCTGGGGAGATCCTACCCAAGAGTCCAGCCAGCATTTCTCAGATGGCCTCCCTCTTGCCTCTGTCTCTTCCTGCTCAGTCCAGAAAAGGAGAGAAGAAAGTGATATCCAGGGGTAGGAGGAATGGCCACTGAGTTCTTTCAGGGATGAGAGGACTTTTCATGGTTAAAAAGAAGGAAAGAGAAAAGGAATACTTTGTAGAGTGAGAGTTGGATGGCACAGGAAGACCTTGGCATAAGAAAAGTGCTCCAGAAATGCTCTAGTTTAATCCCTGCCTGCATAGCTTAGTATAAGGGCACTGCTACCCAGGGGAGTTGGTATGGAAAGTTTTGGGTGCCCTCTACCTCATCCAGTGAGGGACAGTCACATAGCTAAAACACTTACAATATTCATAACCTACTTACAGTGGTTTGCTTCCAGAAGTCTGCGCTTCTGAATGCAGATGAGACCCAGAAGAGCCTTTTTCTTTATTCTAGAGTCAAGTCAACTTTTTCCCCTTTTGTCCCCCATATTATGATAAAAAAAATAAATAAACCTCTCTTTTCCCCAGAGACAATAATTCTGAGCTTCAGAATCTAAAAAGTAGGCAGTGGTCCCTGAGCACTACCAGACAAAGAGAAAAACTTAAAAGTTCATCGGGTGGGAAGGGTTGGATTTAGATTTTTTCAAGAAGAAAGCAGAATGTTCTTCATTTTTGAGCCAAGCTTCTTTTTAAAAATTAAATAAGAATTGGAGGCTACACCCTTTGCTGCTTCCTTTGAGCTTACTCTGCCAGTCTATCCATCTGTCTGCTGGTAGGAAGCAGATGACACTTCTGCTGCTAAGCTACCCCCACTGCACCTTCCCCCATCTCCCTGGTGGCTATCTGGCATCAATTCCTATCACATTCCTTATGCTGGCTCTTGCCCACCTAGGAAATGTCTCTGCCTGTTGAAGAGTCTTGGGCACAGCTCACTTTGTCAGGCTGCTGTGCATACCCGCAAGATACTTCTTGTGTTCATGTTGGATTTTAAAAACTTCTATCTCATGCTATTCACTCAGCCTTGTAAGAGCTCTTGAAGGTGTGTTGTATATTTCAGTGTGAGGAAAACTGAGGGTTCACACAGCAAGTTTGGCAGGGCACAAGTTAGGCTAGGGCTCAGTTCTTTGGCCCATGACATGTGTTAGCCTTTTATAGGCTGCACTTGGTCTTCAGGCTTATTCAACCACCCTACAATATTTGACTTCCCCAGAAGTTGGGTCCATCCTCAGCCTACCTCTGGAAGCCAGGGAGAACTCTTGTCTACTAGGTGGGTGATGGGAGGGACCATGCCCGATAGCCTATCCCATCTGCCTTAGTATCACATACTCCTGGAGTGTCCTGCACCCAAGACCTGGAGCTACTCATGTTTAAGGCTCTTTCAGATCCCACTGCCAATGACTTGAGTTGGGCAGGCTCCAAGATGCCTTGGTTCTGGCCACAGCACTTCCTTTGGTTTAAGAATAAAAGAGAGTCATTCTCTGAACTCCCACACGTGTCCCACCCCATCTTCTTTGCTAGCTGCTGCTGTTGCAACTGTCAGGAGTGGATTTTTGGGTAATTGTTGCTATGGAGACCCTGTCTTGAGTTACTGTGCAAATGTGTTGCATCTCTCTCCTTTGGTGTGAGATATGAATGCCTGGAAAATGTGGAGACTGAAGACACTTCATTTCTCTCCCTGGCCCTCAAACTTGGTTTACCTGGGCCAAAGCCTCTTGGCAACCTACTTTTCACTCCCATCTCCTTTAGGAAACCTGGCTGCCAATGTACAGAAAGCAGCTGACCACCCTGCTTCCAGATTATTGGTGGGGCAACCCAGAGGTGATGACACTTGGCAGTAACAGATCCTCAAAGCAGCAGGGGACTCCTGGGGCCATGAGCCCCTTGAGGGATTGAGCCAGTGCTCCCATCACCTTTCTCTAAAAGATACCGCTTGCCTGCAAGTTAGAGTTGCTCAGTCAGATCCCAATCCTCCCACCTCCATGAGCACACCATGTACAGTTTCCCGCTGCAGCCCCTGGGTGAGTGTTCATCCTCCCACATGCAGATGTCTGGATCATTAGAACTATTTTTATCATGTCTCTCTCCTGTCCAAGATCTAGCCCATCTCCCCATTGATTTTTCTACTAAACACAGACAGCCTTATTCAAAGGCTTCACCAGTCCCTTCTCTTCCACAGATAAGCCAGTCTTCATGCCTGCCTTTGTCAGCCCTCTTCACACTTGCTCTCTGGTGCCTATTCAGCTCTGTGTGGGCACCTGGGCAACCTCATACCTGCTGCCTTCATACAAGCTATCTTTCCTTCCTGAATGGCTTTCCCTGTCTTTTTTGGGAAGCCATCCCCTTCTTCAAGACCCTACATTAGCATGCTTCCTCCACAGCTGCTCATGGTGTGGCCACTGTTTAAAGGCTTTATCTTGGGCTGGGGATGTAGCTCAGTGGTTCCGGCGCCTGCTGTGCAAACGCAAGGTTCCAAGTTTGATCCCCGGTACCAAAAAAAAAAAAAAAAGTTCTCATTAAAGGCTTTATCTTTGGATGGAGCACGGGATCCAAAGTCAGAGCTGCATGTTGAAGAGAGCAGGATGGTGGCATCCTCTCCCACTAGCCTGGTAGCACCCAACAGAAGCTATGAGACAGTAAACATATGGCTGGCCCTATTTGTGTCTATTTGGATATGACAGGGTCCCAATAAAGGGATTCATTGTTACATACATTCAAAGAACAAGAGATATAAGACAAGCTTTAAGGCAGACTCCTGACCATATGTGGGGAGGGGATTTCTGCTTACATTGCTACCCAGGAGAGGCAAGACCTGAGTTAGAATATTCTAGGAGCTGTTGAAAAAATGGATTCGGATTCAGGACTAATCTTATGAGCTGTGGATCAGTTTTTTTCCTGAAAGTAGGACTGTCCCTCTTGCTAACTGCTATTAACCTCCTCTTCCCACTTTCCATCTCTACAGGGTTGGTAGTCTTGCCAGTGAGGCTCCATGAGGCATGGAAGTTTTTCAGTTCCCAATCCAGTGTAAGGAGAGGCAGCATTTGGATCCCCCATTCAGTAGGGAAGTCAGAGTCCCCAGCCTCGGAGTTCCTAGTCTGATGGTAGAGACATAGTCCTGTTCTAGGCAGATCTTCAGCCATGGTGGGGCTGGGGTGGATAGGGGTGTGATTGGGGTTGAAGAGATAAAATACAGACAGCTATGCTTAAATGTTACACAGAACCAAACACAGCTGGATAGAACAAAAGTGAGTAACTGCAAATGTGGTTAGGATGATGAAGTTAAAACCTGACCAGAAGGCTTCCTGGAAGGGGTGAATGCTGAAGGAATGGTTTGATGAAAAGTAGAAGGGATTCTAGGCTGTTCACTGCTTAGAGGTGTGCTTGGCCTGAGACCCATGTTGAGAATTACAGTTTGTTCTTTAATAGAGTCTAGCTTGATGATATTAAGTCTTTTCAAGCTCTTACTTGACTCTTTAAGAATTTTGGAAGCTCCGTGTGATTTGAATTAAGATTTACGGTGAATCATCTTTGTATCCAGCATCTTATTATGTAAGATAGCTTAGGGGAGCAGAGAACAGGGACAAGCAAAGACATGGTTGTTGTTGTTTTGTTTTTTTTTTTGGTACTGGGAATCAAACTTGGGACCTTGCGCTTGTGAGGCAGGCGCTGGAACCACTGAGCTAAAGCCCTGGCCAAAGACATGGTTTTGACCATGTGAAGGTTTTCATTCAAGGCTTGTTCACTGAAAGAGACAGAGCCCCAATGTAAGCTTGCTGAGGTAGGAAAGGGACTCATCAGTTCCCCAACAGGGACATTCTAATGCTTCAGCCATGGCTCAGTGTAGGGGCTTAACTGATACTGTCATCTTTTACTCTTTTCAGGTCTCTCTAGCTCTAGTTCTTAGCAGACTTCATTCTCAGGTAGCCTTTCCACATGGTTAGAATAAAAACCTCCAGGTAGAGAGTCTTGATCAGAGACAATGATCATTTAGGATTAGGGCAAAAGCACCCATACCAACTTTTGAAACCTTTCCCCAGTTGTCTCTCCCAGCAACTTCTGTTCACAACTTCTTGACCAGAAGATGTCTTGACAGGACAACCCCTAGCTGCAAGACAATCTGGAAAGGCCAGTATCTCCTCTTGCTTTGGTTTGTGAGAACCAGGAGAGTGGGTATTGGTCAGGGAAGGTTCTGATTGACTCTCCATGTTCAAATGGTCATCCCTGAACCAACCACTATAGCCTACCAATTAGCCAGGCCTGGTTCAGGCATTTATCCCTGTTGGAGGATGTAGCCCCAGCTGAATCCTATGCAATGGCTTTTCCGTAGAAAGAGACAAGATTTAATAGTCCAAAGGAGATGCTTTGGACAGGCAGATAAACAACATATGCTCACTACAAGAATTTTCCAGCATAGAAAGAAAACATACCAAAAATGCCTTTAGACAATAATAGCTTCAGGAATCTCCTTCCTCCCTGACACAACACATACCAAGTTATGTTGCAAGAACCAAATATAGCTGTTCTGAGATGATGCACAGAAGAATGGTTTAGAAAAAAGACTTCCTGGGGGAATGAATTTGGAGCTGGGCTGTGAAGGAGGTGATATCTGGAGAGGAGGAGCAGGAAGGCAAAGGCCCAGAGGGAAAAGCAAATGCAGAGGCCAGAACAGGGCTGGGTGTGAGAGATGAGCCCTGAGTGTTTCCATGCTGGGCTGTTTTTCCTCCCTCCAGGTGCCTGGGTCCCCCCAAACTGCAGGTTTCCTTTTCCTTTGGGCCACTTAACTGGCTTTGGTGTAGCCCTCATTAGCACTTTTTTGGGCTAGGAGGTTGGGCACGGGGGAATGGAAAAGAGCTCTAATGCTGAACTCTAGAGGACAGGAGGGAGGTGGCAAAAGAGAACCACTTGGAGTTGGTTCCTAATCCAATTAAGAAGTGATTATGTGGTCATTTCAAGGGCTAGCCAGTTACCAGGCACCTCCCAGGAGGCTTTATCTGGCAGTTTGACCATTCACTGCTAAACCTGGGATCTGGAACTGTGGGCTGGTGCAGCTGGGCAAGGAGCCCAGATTCAGACAGTTGGGATAGGAACCTTTAAGGATAAACATGATGGGTAAGAAGCTTGTTGTTGTCATGGAAACTGACTCTGGGTGGATGAGACATGGCCCAGTAGGTAACTATGGGGAGAATGCCGCCCACCACCAGGTTTCATGGTGGGTAGCCAGCAGGGACCTCTGGAACCCTGTTCTGGGTGGCTCATGGGCTCTATCCAACTGTCTAGGGACATCGCAATTTGGCAATGTGAGTACCAGTTTACGTCAAATTCTGAGGGGTCTGAAGAGATGTTATCAAATCAGAACAAATGTGGCATAGCTCCAGTCACCCTGAGTTAGCTGTGCCTGGCAGGAATGTGATAGTGCCAGGGCATGTGACTGTGGCTGGATCCAGGAACACAGACAAGGGCTAGGATATCTCATCCCAGGGTGAGGATGTCCCTGGGAACAGGGTAAAGTGACAGCTGCACTGGATTGAGAGTATGTGAATGCATACCCTATGTGAATGCAGATACCCTGAGCTCAGGGGGCCAGATGGTCCCAAGTAGCAAGTGCCAGCAGCATAGGGGCTGGCCTGGCATCTTGCTTGCTATAGGGTCTGCTCAGTGGCCTGGACTGGTCTGAGGAGTGCTCTGTGCTCTGGTGGGGTAGCAGTGGGCTGAACTTAAAGGACCGCAAGTTCTCACAAGAAAGTGCCTTCTGAGCCATCTTCATCCCATGCTACCTCCAGGAGGCCCTACTGCATCCCTTTGGAATGTAATTTTCTCTCTTCGACACTAGCTACTCACTCCAGTTTCAATCAGTACTTATTAATGCCTGCTGTGTACAGAGGGACAGGGAATGGAGGAGGGCAGAGAGTAAAGTCCATTCTCAGGTAAAGTCTGCCCAGTCCACCTCTCCATGCTCAAACTGAGCTTCTACCACAGAATCCTACACTTCCCAGAGCAAACCCCTTCACTGAGGACATGGCTGTGGCTCCCTTCTCCTTTGAGCCTTTCCTCTCAGGCTCCCTGACTCACCTGAGATTCACCTCAAAGCTTCCTCCAGTGTCCCAGGATGAGTAAATGCCAGGCCTGCCACGCCTCTAAGCTTCTTGTACCAATGCCATTTGTGCATTTTATTGCTATGAGCTACTTATGTCTTCCAAGCTAGGTGTGTGCATTATTCAGAAGTGTGGCAGGTTATACTTTGCAAAAATGGCCACACCTATGTGTTCATCCCATCCTACCTGCTTTTCTGCTTCCCATCAAGCAAAACATCCCTGGGGGCCTATAACTGGGTGACTATCACAGCCCAAGGGTATGGCAGAATGATCCCCCATAACATTGGAAGCTTGACCATGAAAAAGATACATATCCCACCTGGCTCTCTCCCTTGGGGACACTCACCCTTGGAACATAGCCACCATGCTTCAAGGAAGCCCTGGCCCCATTCGAAAGCTGGAGACAAGTGTTCTAGTAAGACAGCCCTAGTCCAGGACTCAGCTGACATCAAGCATGGACATGTTGATGAATGTTCAGATTCTCCTCCAAAGCCTTGGAATCTTCCAGTGGAGGCCACAAATGTCACAGGGCAGAAATGTTGTCCTAGCTACACCCTGTACCAAATCCTGATGCTTAGAAACTGTGAAGTGTTACAACTGAGGGTATTGTTTTAAGTCTTGTATTTTGTAGTGTCATACAGGAATACATCAAAGCAGGTATGGCCTTATTGAATCCTATGTGTACTCCAAGGTCCAGACCTGTGACTGGAACCTCGTGGGTGCTCAGTTAGCACTCATTGAATGGATGAACTCTAACGGGTGACAATTCTGGTCTGGCCCGTTAATCATTGTTGTCATCTTTCCTACATCCTCTCCACATAGTTCCACGACTCATAGGGAACCTAGGCAGGCCAAGCCTGCCTTTGATGCCATCACTGTGCCCACTGTGTCAACCAGCCTTGCAAGGTCTCCTAGAACCAAAAGTTCTTACTGCTGAATCTGCTTGGAGTTGGCATGTTTGGTACTTGCAGTCCAGAGCACCCTCACTGATTTACATGCTTGGCTGTTTTTGTCTTCACTACAGTTCTGCCAAATAGGCCATTATTAGCATTCTCACTTCACACGGGGACACAGAGGCTGAGAGTGAGCAAGTGATAATAAAGTGGTAATTTAATGTAGGTCTTCTGATACTAAACATTATTAAAGCTCTGAATAGTCTAATTGGCAAACAACTTGCAATGCTTTCTTCGTATTTTCTTTGAGGTGTCAACCATACCAGCCAAATAAGGAGATCAGACTCAGGTCTTATGCAATGCTAATTAACAACAACAACAACAAAGTATGGGTGACCACTCTTTTTTGTCCCAGCTGTGCAACAAGTACAGTGTGTGTTGCAGCATAGCTACCCTGTGAGGGGGCATTATTAATTCTGACAAGGTCAGAGAATAAAGGCATGGGGGAAGCAATGTGACTTGCTCATGTTCTTTCAAGTAATAAGGGGCAGAGCAGGTCCCCATACCTAGGTCATTTAAGCTCTTCTGGCCTCTTAGAAAAAGCATTTCTATTGACTGTACTCTCAGCCATTATGAGGAGGTAGTTATTATTATCCCCTTATATAGGTAGGAAACTTCATGAGGTGATGAAGCCCAGGGTTGAGCTGCCATGAAGTGGTAACATCAAGATTCTAAGTCATACCTGCCGTCCTCATCCCCAACCCCATCCCATACCTCATGCCATGCTGCAGCTGGAAAGATCATGTCCAAGGTTCTTGGTGGCCAAGCCTTCCTAGGAGAGTAGCTTGTCCACAGCCATACCAGACTGACAGCTTCTCTATAAGGTTTCATCAGCATGTCAACATCATGAAAATGGCTGTGGAGAGCTTCCAGGATACTTGGCAGTGCCAGCTTCTGCCCACCTCCCACCTCTAACCAGTTGGTGGCTTAACCATATCTGGAGTCTAGGTTGATGGGGATCCTGGGGGAGATGGCAGAGCTCCAGTGAACCCTTTCTCCTGCACACTTAACCAAAGAGGCTACTCTCCTTCCAAGCAGTGGCTCCTGGTTCCCTAGAATCTGGGGCCTGAGCCAGACCTTTTCCTAACCCCCCTGGTTGATTCCAGGATTATAACTAGGGATTTCTCTATCTGCATTCACTCTAGGGCCTCTCAGCCTTGTCTTCCCTGCTCCAGCTTTCCTCCAATTCTCTCTGTGCAGTCCACTCCTAACCTAGCCCCTGTGAACTGAGCCCACCCTCCTCTCCTTCAACTCAGCTCCCCTCTCCAACCTTCCCAGGAACCATGGCCTAGTCCCACCCTCTGGCTTTCTTGCCGACTCCTGCCCCACTGGACAGGATCTCTGGCCTCTGTATCCCCTTTGTGATCTGCCCTCACTTACCCGGCATCTAACTCCTGCCCCACCCATGACATCTCTTATAATTACTAAATCAATTCTTTTATGTTAAAAGGAGGCAATATTGGGCTTGGACTATTTTTCCTTAAGTCAATATCCTAGGCCTCCCATATCTTTAAGTGCAGTTTCCTCCAAAAGGGTGACCTTAAATTTATTCCAGATATCTTATCTAAGCTTCTCATTCGGCTCCTGGAGCTGCCTTCTAGGAAGGCTAACCCGCCGCCACAGGTAGAAAACAGTAATGGTTTCCTGGAAGAAATCACCATGGACACTGAATTTACAGCCACTCTGCATATAACAACAGGAATCTGGCCAGCACCAAGGAGCTATTAGAGATTTATTTGCAGGGCTTTATCTTTTGATATTCACAACCTACAAAGGTCTTTCAGACAGCAGTGGTAATTATTCCATCTCCCTATAGAGGTCCCCATTCCCCTACTCTTTGTTCGGTTCCTGCACATGCCCTGGGCATAGGGAGATGCCAGGAGGTGAACAGAGCGAGGGGGTGGGCTCTGCCCAAGGAGCACCTGTTGCCTGGGTTGGAAGAGGGTAGAGCACAGAATCTGCATAGCCCATGCCTGCCCATCTCTGATGAGTTACCCTCTACCAGATTTAGCTCCATTTCAGGCTTCTCAGACCTTGGAGTAGCAACTGTTTCTTCCATGGGCTTTGAGCAGGGTCAAAGAAGCTGTGGAGCCTCTTGCATGATGATGCTGTCAATCTTCCAATCAACTTTACCCTCAGCAGTTAATAGGCCACACACCCTTCCTCTGTTTCTCCCATTCTTCCTCTCCTTCAACCAAGCCAACATCCATCACCTCCCGCTTTCAGACAAGCCCTTTGTCAGTCTATGTCCCTCCTCAACCTTGGAAACTCTGTGTGATACTTTATCCTCTGCTGGTTTCACACGAACAGGGGTGGTTTCCAGCTAAACAGGAATAGTAGCCCCTCACATCAGGAAGGCACCTGAAGCAGGAAAGTGAAAAAAGTTCTGAAATCCAGGCCCTGCCTGATTAAGCACCTCAGAACTTCAGAGGTTGAGACCCCAAATCAGGACTTGTAAACTCCAGGAAGTACTGGGAAGCTGTCAAGGTGAAGAATAACTGCTTCAGACCTCTGGAGTCTGCCACAAGGGACAGATGTTATCCAGTTCTAAAAGAAGAAAGCTAAAGTTGAGAGGTATATGCTACATAGCTGACACCAGTAAGGCTGGGTCTTGAAGCCAGGCTGTCTCTTGGGTTTGGGCTTTTAGTGCTGACCTGAGCTCCATAATCACTGCAAAATCCAGAGAGTGGGATGGTTTTCAGCTTCCGTGTCTGCCCCAACAGTTGACTTGGTACTGGGGACATGTAGGGTTCTGAGGGCAGGCATTGAAGGACACACAAAGGTAGATATTCTGCACTGCACTGTGGCCCACTCTCTCCTGTGGTTGGAAGCCTTCCCTCTTGGGCCTGGTCAAGCCTCTGCCAGTTTTCCAGGAGTGTCTGTGTCACCGAGGGGCCATGAGACATCAATGGAATGGCCAGGTCAGAGGTCAGCCTCCCAGGTAACAGCCCCCTACACCTGGGCACTCTGCATCAGTTCCAACTGCCTTAGCCTTTAGCTTCTCTAAAGTGACCAACCTTCCTGTTTACTCCAGACTAAGAGGGCTGTCAAGATTCAGGTCTTTTATCTTTAAAACCAAGACAGGATGGTCACTCTGCTGACCTCTTCCTAGTCCTGGTTGACATATTTTCCCTAATGGGGTCCCCTGCCTTGAGCCTCTCCCTTTTTACTTTTCCCATTGCTGTTGTTGGGGGTCTATGAGCATGTGGCCCGGAGTTACCAGTAGCCTTGAACTTTCTGCTTCCTTTGAGCCTGGGCACAGCAGCATCACTGCCCCATTTACACTCATTTCTGCTATCTGTATGGCCTAAGCTCACGTTATCTTACAGTCCATTTATCCAACAGCTCCTGAACAGCTACTATGGGTAGGGGATGTTACAAAGGTCTCCGAAGAGCAAGGGAGCAACTACCATTCCCCCAGGAAAAGCAGCGTTCGAGATATACTGGTGAGGCAGGCTTTGTACAGGTGACATTGGATGGGGGTGGGGGTGGGGTACCTACAACACAGCCAGAGGAAACATCTTGTGCAAAGGTGCACGTATGCAAGAGTGTGGCATGTTCCAAGCCAAGCAGTCAAGGTGCATGGAGTGCTGTTCCAAGTGTGGTGGGGAGGGCTGGAGGTGCACTGGAGGTGCAGGGATGGGCCAGTCTGTCACACTATGGTGCTTTTCTCAGTAAAGTTGTATCAGTCAATGAGACGTACCCACTGGCCAAGGATTTGGCTCCTTCCCAAACCAGAAGGGAGAATTAGGCTTTCACCCTCTCCAGCTGGTTCCCCAGTGTGGCCAGAGGGAAGTCCATGGAAATGATCTAATCTTGAGATGACATTCCTGCCTTCTCTAGCCCACACTTGAACACTGCAATCTCTTGGGCAATTCCCAGTGCGCAGCTACAGCCCAGGCCAATTAATCAGAAGGGGTCAAGGCAAAAATTCACACTCACACGGGCATTTCTAAAAGATCCTAAGGGAATCTCAGTGTAAAGGCAAAGTTGAGGACCAGATGCTAAAGGACAAAAGGATGAAGTGCGATCAGACTGTCACAAAGATTCTGAGGTGGGAACTTACCAGGACCAAGCACCTGCCAACTTCACCTTAGTCCTTCACCACTCATTTCCCTCTCGTGTGCCACATGAAACAAGGGCATAAAAGGGGCAGGTGGAGATGACTACCACACTTTGATAAATAAGAGCTAGCTGAGGTTTTGGAGGTCATTTTTGGTCATACGTGAGAGCTTCGATAGCAGCCCAGAGTCACCAAGAAGTTGGAATCTGAAGGGAATCCAACAAAATATACAGTTGCTTCCACTTCCTCTAAACACAGCAGGCCTAAGGGACCAGATAGAGCAGGACTCCTAGACCAGCCAAAGACAGGAGTATGCCGCCCTCTAATGGCAAGGCACAGGTGTATCTCCTAACCTCAGATTTTCCACGAACCTCCTTCCACCCTTCTGTCCTCTTCCCAGTCAACTGAATATTTTAGAATCAAGAATTTGCTATGTAGTCTGAATAGTCTGTGGCAAATGTTTTACAGCTCTACGCCCAGCTTAGGCAAGCCATGCTCCTCAGCACCCATCCCCCACCCCTGGTTGACCCCACCCCATCAGTTTCTCCAAGGGAATGCTGGAGGCAGGTTGGTGTGGCTTGGGCAATGGGTCTGGCAAGAGGAGCCAGCTTCTCAGGGATTCCCTGTGGGGCCTTCAGGTATTCAGTCCCTTGTCTACACAGTGGGAATGCAGGACATACTCTAATTCAGAGGGTTGGAGGTAGAGATGCAGGAAAGTAACTTTGCCTGATTTCCAGTAAGGGCCATCAGGAAGCCAGGAGTACAAGGGTATGGGTCTTCTCTTAGGAACAGGGAAAATATACCCACCCCATTCACCCAATAACATCACACTTCTGCCTGCTGAGGCTCAAAGCCACAAAGGGTTTCCCAGAGAATGCCTATAGGGCTCTATGACTTGTATTTGTTTCTCTTTTTCCATATTGATATTTTGCTGATGGTCCTTATTTTATGCTCCAGTTTTAGTTATGGCATTACTTTGCTCAACATACCCCTCTTCCTCATCACTACAGTGCTGAGGATGGAACCCAGGGCCTTGTCATACTAGACAAGTGCTCTACCACTGAGCTAACCCTCCAAGCCTCATTCCTTTCAAATGTCTCGATTATTTTCTGAAATAAGGCAGGCTATAAATAAGACTGGAGGGCTGGGGCTGGGGATTTAGCTCAGTGGCTCCGCTGCCTGCCTTGCAAGCTCAAGGACCCGAGTTTGATCCCGGGTACCCAAAAAAAAAGACTAGAGGGCTGGGGATTTATCTCAGTGGTACCACACCTGCCTCTCAGGTGCAAGGTCCTGAGTTTGATCCCCAGTACCAAAAATAAATAAGACTACAGTAAGACCCCAACTCATGAACAAGTTCTGTTTTAGAAGAATGTTCATAAGTCAGATTTGTTCATATCTGACAAAGTAAGTCTTATACCATACACCTGTGAAACTTGAATGTTTCTAAGTCAAGGAATTATTGTATTTTGAACTTGACAGGTCTTGCTTTCACACATACTGCTGAGCTAGTTCAGCATATACTTTTAAATTCTATCATCTTTGATTAAGACAACAGCCTTCTGTCTATGAGATAGTGGTTCCAACACACACACATGAGTTAGAGACTTAAAAAAAAGTTCTAGCTGGGGATTTAGCTCAGTGCTCCTGCTGCCTGCCTTGCAAGCGCAAGGTTGAGTTTGATCCTCGGGGCCAAAAAAAAAAAAAAGTTCTAGTTCAGAAAGTTTTGGATAGATCCTAGAAATCTGTCTTTTAGTTTCCCAGCTGCCTCTGAGACAGCTGGCTCCACCCCTAATCACAGAGCAGTGTTTGAGTCTCTGGCCTGGAAACACACCAAAGGGGTCATTAGTCGTAACAATGAATAATGCTTTTACAAAATATAATTTTCTAAATAAAATAAATCTCAACTTTATTCAGCTGATGTTCCCAAAAAAATGAGTGTAAATCCAAATTTGCAAGTCAAATCTATTGAAATTCAAAAGATCAAGGGGCTTTAGGAAAAAACTCAGCAATGAAACTTTCTATAAAGTCAAGACTCTCTCTCAAGTTTGGCTTTCTTAAAGTGGACACACCTGGAATACACATCCCCGTAATATATTCCAGGTTCCTCCTCACAGCCCATGTTTCAAAACAGAAGCATGCCAACTCTTACACCAGGTGGCAGAGGCTACCTGCTGAAGTTTCAGCCAGCTCCACCTAAGAACTCACCACCACCAACGCCACTAGAGGGCACTCCTCCCCTGGCCTAGGACCCTTGCCTACATCCTGGAAATAGCTGCACTGTTTCTCACCTGGCACGGAATGCAAAAGTGAGGGACTGGCTCAGTGTGTGGGGGTCTCCAGATGCACTGGCTTTTGCCCCCTAGCCCCAGGCAGTAAAGACCCACAGGTTTTATTCCAAAGTAGGGAGAATTGGCTTTGAAGAGGCAGCATGAAGGTTCAAGTCCAATGATCACTATAAAGGCAAGTGTGGAAACATACTGGTATACACTACCAAAAGTTGTCCTATCAGCGAGAGGGCAGGTGGCTGGAGAAGATTCTGCCTCCCAGAGTTCAAGTCCAGTGTCTCAGCTGTGACTGGCACACTTTCCTCCAAAGTGTGTTGTCTGGCAGGATCCTCAAGTTTCCAGGGAACAGGACAGCCAATTCTGTGCAGTCTAAAAATCCATTTTTCAGCCTTCCAAGACCTCCATTAGGTGAAATAAAAATTTCAAATGGTGTCCTCTCAAAGTCAGGTCTAGTTGTGAAGGTGCTGCAATCCCTCTGTCCCCACTCTAGACCGCCATTTTCATTCAGCAGGGTTGTTGAACATTTTAAAAAGAGGCCACTCTTCCTTCCTGGAAATCTAAGGTTGTTTGGCCCAGAATAGGTGCAACAGATATCCTATCTGACCAGAAGTGTGAGACTTGTGTTAAAAACCCGTGACAATGAAAAAAATTCACCAAAGGGGGAACTATGCCACAGATGTGTCTGAAGAGACAAATATTGGTATAGAAACAGGAAAGGGAGGTAGACTGGAATATATACAGTAAAGAGGAAAAAGTTCAAGCAAAAAGGAACAAAACATTGCAAGTAAGTGGGGCAAGACAATCAAAGGTAAGGTTAATACTGACCAGGTTTTCAGTCCTTTTGGGGAACTTTGCATGTTGTTTTGTCATGAGTCTACTCTGCCTAGGGTTAGCAGGGAGGCAGGGCCCTTGACGAACACATAACTGGGTCTTGCTAGTACTTTCGTTGATTAATCACATTCAATGGACTTCCAGATTGACTGACTTTGTAATAAACTGCACAATACACTGGGTATTGGTACAGCCTTGACCCAGGGCTGAGCAGAGAATAAACAAGGTCTTGGTCCCTGAAAACCTTCTCACAAGGACATACACACCAAGAAGATCTGCAGGGTGTCCTACTCTGGCTGGGTAGACTAGGGGCTTGGCTGGCAGTTGCTAATATATTTCAAATGAGAGAAGAAAGGCAAGAATTAGAGTTGTTAAAATTAGAGATGAGATTGTAACTGACAAATTGCTAACCTTTGCTCATTGCTACATTCTAAGGGGAAAAGGTCCACCAAGGCCTGGGCATAGGTGTCAAGATGTAGCTAAACCTAAGAATCTAGGCTGGGGATTTAGCTCAGTGGTTCCACTGCCTGCCTCGCAAGCGCTAGGTCCGGAGTTCGATCCCTGGTGCCAAAAAACCCCAAACAAACAAAACCTAAGAATCAACCATTTTACTAACAACTGGAAAAAAATTCAGTAACTCAGGCCTTTAGTCTCCAACTGAACACTCCCAGGGAACTACTCTGGCCTCACTTCAGGAAGGACACCCAGCAACTGTAGTATGGAAAAGCTTACTTGTTATCAGCAATAGCTTCCCTGTTTCTGCTTCCCCTGGGTAGCTGCTTCTAGGGAAGGATGATGAATGTCAGCAGTTAGTCATCTACATGTCATTTTTGGGGGAGGTAGGGTGGAGAGGGTGGCAAGAAGCAAGAGCATGTGAATCAATCTATAATGGGTACAAGGAAAGAAGGCTTCTTTCCTCTCCTCTTCATCTGTACTCCTGGTTACCCACTAGAAGCCACAAAGGCCAGATGATGAGTATAAACAGCGTGGACAGTCCCACACACAAGGCTCACTGTAGCAGGCTTCCAGGGTGTGGACACAGCCACCAAAGCCATTCCTTCCTTCCCACAGTGAGAGTGAGAGAGAAAACAGACCTTTTTCGTTTCCTAAGGACTATGTATCTTGGTGGCACTAGGTCTCCTTTAAAGATGTCACAGGAAACATGTTTGAAACTGGATCACAATTAATCCTGAGTGGTCTTCACAGTTAAGGCGGGCATACATTTCAAAAGGTGGCCTCCACACAGCCCTCTTTTCTCTCACGCACATATACACTCACTCACTCTCATTCAGTGGGAATGTTGTCCAGCTACTGGGCATGGCTGGATCATGTCAGGTACTGCACCACAAGGAACATGACCACACAGGTGAGGAACATCCCGCCGATCATGAAGTACTTGTCCTGGAAAGCCCGCTTTTCAATGAGGCGCATCACTGTGTTGGACAAGCCCAGCATGTTGGCAATGTCAAGGATCTTCTTCTGAGTCCCCTGGGACAAATGAGAAGGTAAAGAAAAACAAAGATCAACCTGCTTGGCCAAAGGTGGGTGAAGGTGATAATAAACTGAAGCTTTATTAATGGACAATCTCTTGGTCTTGGTCATATAGAAAGCAACATCTGCCAGAAACAGACTCACTCTCCTATGATCAAGGTACCACAGCAATGCAAAGGGGAAAGAAAAATCTTTTTCCAAATAGTGCTGGGACCACTAGCTATGTAATAAATTATCATATATGTATTAAACATACATATATTTGATATACAGTGTAAAAATGGCCCTTGATTTCACATTATATATAAAATTAATTTGAGATGGATCATACAATTAAACATAAAAGCTAAAACTGTAATAACAAAACAAAAACTACATGATATCTAAAAACTGGAAACAACTCAAGTATCTATCAGTCAGAGGATAAACAAATTATGACATATCTGCATAATGGAATACTCCTTGGCAATAAAAAAAGACCACATGTAACCAAACACGTAACATGAATGAACCTTAAAAACATTAGAGGAAGAAGCCACAGACAAAACAGTAGTATGAATATAGTTAATGCAAAGTTCAGTAACAGGCAAAACTGATTTACAGTGAGATAAATTAGAATAGTGGTTGCCTGGGAAAATGGATAGTGTGGCTAGGAAGTGGCAAAGGATCTCCCAGAGGCAATGCAAATGTTCTATAATTTGGGCTGGGGATTTAGCTCAGTGGTTTCGCTGCCTGCTGCACAAGCGCAACAACCCGAGTTCGATCCCCGGTTCCAAAAAAAACAAAAACAAAAACAACAACAACAAAAAATGTTCTATAATTTGAAAGGAGTATGTTATACAGCCAGTAGCTTTTGTCAAAATTCACTGAAATGTACAAATAAGATCTGATCAATTCATTGTATATAAATTAGACCACAATAAATAAATTTAAATTTAGACTGTTTTAAGTTAAGGAAAAAACATTAAAAAACTCTTCCTTGGCTCCCTAGCTCCAAAAACCTTGATATTAACCTGTTTGTAAAGTGGAACCTTCAGCGATTTTACTGTGTGCAAATGTGTGGGTCAAAGTCTGTATTTACAAGAGGATTTGAAGTGGGAAAAAAATGGAAAGACAGAAACATGACAAACACAATGACCTATAAAGCCCCTTATATAAATGTCGCCAAGAGTATTTTATTCTCAAACCAACAGCACGCCGGGGATTTGGCTCAGTGGTTCTGCCGCCTGCCTCGCAAGTGCAAGGACCTGAGTTTGATCCCCAGTATCAAAAAAAAAAAAAGTATCCTTCAAACCAATAGCACATACCATCCAGCTTTTCCTTCCTTACTACTTTCTAATTTTTAAAAACACATTAAATTTCTTATAAAGTAACAAGTATAAATAAATACAGGGCAGACTTCATTACTTATTTACATGTCATCCACTGTACTTGAATGGATGGATCTAGCCTACATCCCACATTAATTTTCTTAATGAACACACATTAATGAGCAACAGAGAGGAGGTCAGGGAAGCGAGATAACAGGAGGCATAATGGACAAAAATTCAGAACCAACATTCTGCCCAGACAAGCATCGACAAGTGTTATCAAGGACTAGAGATGTGGCTCAGTGGCAGACCATTTGCCCAGCATTCCCGAGGTCTTGGGTTCCATACTCAACATCACAAAAAAATGTGTGTGTGTGTGTGTGTGTATGTGTGTGTAAGATATCACAAGTCAAACTTGTCAAAAGACCAAAAAGATTTTTTTCACGACAATGAAAATGAGACTTGCTACAGACCTTGCCTAGCTCTTAACATGCAGATTATTTCATCATACAAGGTGCAAAAAAACCACGTGAAAGTTACCATTAAATTTCAAAAAGTATATCTATTTTTAACCACAAGTTAGTCCAAATCAGGGTACTTTGGCCTAGTTCCTTCAGGCTGTCTCCTGTATTCCTTTCAAATTGTTTAGGCAGAAAAATTCCCTGACAGGCAGGTGGAGGGAATCAAGAAACAAAAGATAGGTAGTAGGAGGTCAGCAAGAAACTTTGAGGGTCAATCCCCAACCATCCAGATAAGCTTCCAAGCACTCCATCTCTGACAGAAGGTACATGACACCAGACCTCAGCAGGAAGCTAACATTTGCTTTAGCAACAGCTCTAACCCTGAATGCTGTTCTTTGGTGTGACATGGAGTCTTGTCCTAAAAAGGTGACCCACTTTCTTAGATATGGAAAAAGAGAATAGCAGTTCTTTATAGAAAGGGCAGGCCAGTCAACGTGTATCTGTTTACTGAAAGTGGCTGTTCTGAAAGAGGAACACCCAACAGGCCATCTGAAATGCTACCGCTGTCAGCAGGAAGCCAGTGTCACCACAGCTTGCCTGACCCTCTCCCTGGTAAACATGGCAGGGGCTGTTCAGAAATGTGCCAGAGTCCTGTGACACTGACAGGCTCAATAGATCCAACAAAAACTAAGATAAAACTCATGCTTCTGAGTGACTGTTTCTCATAGCTCAGTGGCTAGGAGTGCTTCATTCCAGGGGACCACACCCTGATAACAGGCAGAGCCCACACCCCATTAGCCACCAGGGCTGATTCAGGAAAAGGGCTGAGCTGAAACATCACCACTGACATCAGTTTGTGTAATGTTTCTGTAAACCACTCCCAAGGGGTCAGAGTTTCAGCAGTACCAATGGGTCAGGGTTTCTAGGAATACCCACAGCTAAAGAGAAAGTGAGAGTTGCTGGAAAGCACCACTATGTGCTCTGGAGCTATCTACTGCAGTCTTAGGACAGCCCTGAGAACCCACTCATAGGGGCTCAGGACTCAAGTACAAAAAGGTCCTGGTTATACGGTATCTAACAGCTGGGACCCTAAGGGAAAATCACTTTAGACTGGAACTATGTCCTCATTGTTACAAAAGGAGATCCTATAGTAGAACTTCTCAGCCTACTATTGGTTCCTCAATTTCATGAAGGTTCAGTACACAGGGAAAGACAAGAGAGGCCACTTGATGGCTTGTTTCAAGCACTGGCGAAGGAAATTTGGTTACTTTGGGGATTACAATAATTCATCTCCAACAGAACGGAACATAAACTCAAGGGTTCTGTCTCATCAAAATTTGAGGACACATAATCAAAATATAAAGCAGATTCCAAACTGTTGGGTGAAGCCAAAACAAAAGGCCTTCTCCCTGTTCCCCAGTGGGGATCACACCTTCAAAGTCAGCCTCTGGGCCCTCAGTCCCTCCAGAATACTGTGCCCGCCTCCAATGAGGTCATCCATGCTGTGGTGAATGTTGTGGAGGGAGGAGTTAAACTGCAGTGATTCATCCATTGGTATGGTGGTGTCGGAGTCCTGTGGAAGGAACACAGGCACTTTATTAACTTGGCTTCCTAGTCATTTCCTGGGATCCCACCACATCTGACTGCTCTGTCTTTTGGCCAAGGCCAACCCAGAATAGCCAGAGGGAATGATGCAAGAGTCAGAGAACCCAACATGGAGGAAAAAGCAAAGCAATGGTGTGAGGAGGCCTTCATTCACACAGAAGTAGTTTCCTCAGAATTGTCAGTCTCCAAATGAGTTCCACTATACTAGTATCATTAATTTCTCCCCCTGTATAAATTCCTCACTTAAGAAAAACTATTCCGTCAGGATTTCATTGGTTTTTTCCTAAAGGCGTTCTCTTATTACTAGGATAACTGTTCCAAATGTTCCTTTATTTGGCTTCCCCTTAATACAGTTTAAATGTTTGCTTTATTCTTTTGCTATTTTATCTATAGCTTATCCCTCTGATTAGACTGAGACTACGGATCAAAGCAACCGAGTTTTCTATTGAAGGCCTGATCATGTTCACAATGGGAATACACTCCTTAGCAGGCAAGAAAAGTTTGCTAAACAAACAAGGTGGGGGGGGGGGGCGATACAGGTTGAGTATGCCTTGTCTGAATTATTTGGGACTAGAAGTATCTCAGATTTCAGGTATTCAGATTTTGGAGTATTAGCAGAGATTTTACCAGTTGAGCAGACTTGATCTGAAAATTCAAAATGCTGCTTTGGATTTTGGAGCAGTTTGAAACTTGGACTTTCAGATTAAGGATGCCCCATCTGTACTAATCAAGCGCTTTCCACTTCACAGACTCATAATGCTAAACTCAGTCCTCACTCTATAAGGTACTCTAATTATTTCCATTTTTTAGATGAAGAAACTGAAAGCCAGAAAGATGGAAGAACTTATTCAATATCACATAGCTCATAAGAGCTCTAATGGGCAAGAATCCCAGTATTGAATGTAGCACCTGCTGTTAATCACAGTGTAGAGAGAAACAGCAAGACCAGTCCTGGTAGCTCTCATTTCACATTGAAAGTGAACTATGGACAGGAGCAAGTCGTCACAGTGTAACAGTGTTGTCTTCCTGCTGCTTCCTGATGAGAATAAACTCCTACCACACCATGCTGTTTTTACCACTTGACCCCAACTTCCACTGGCACAAAGAGGTTAAACAATTCCAATCATCCCTGCTAACACTGGAGTGTCTTAGAGGAAAGAGTGACGTTTACCAATTTTCTTATATACTTTCTACTCGTTCAGCATCTTAGTGTTCTGCATACAGTTAAGGCCTAGCGGGTCAAAAAACTCCAGTATTTGAAAATAATAAAAGACAAGCATTTATTGAATGCCTTTATAAACAAATGGGTTTTACCTTCTCACTTAAAAAGCTAATAGGTAATAGGCCAGTATCTCTCAGAAAATATATATCATAGCTCCAGATCGTAAAATGTCCATAAAAGTTTCATTTGACAAGTCAATGTTTATTAAGGATCTACTATATATATAGCCTCACATGAAACTGACAAGAAACAAAATAATCCTGAGAGATTATCCCTGGCCTAAAAAATGCTTGAATGCAACAATGTAACTATCAAAGGGGGGGGGACGATGACTGGGAGAGTACTGAGGATGTAACCCAGTGCAAATTCATTCTGCAATACAAAAGTCTATATATATAGATAAGATTTTTTTTTTGGTACCAGGCATCGAACTCGGGACCTCACACTTGCAAGGCAGGCACTGGAACCACTGAGCTAAATCCCGGGCCCGTGTCCCCCTTTTGAGGCAAGGTCTCACTAAATTGCCTAGGCTGGACTCAAACTTGCAGTCCTCCTCCCTCAGCATACCGCATACCAGAGCACTGAGATTACAGGCATATACCACCACGCCCAGCCCCATACAATGTATTTTAATATGTCTCATAGTATACTAAATTTTTGAATTGTTCTTTGTGACTTGACTGCTTACCCTAGAGAAACAAAGACTATGTAGACCCATCCTGGCTCACTTTGAAAAAACTACTGCAATGCATGGTTGAAGCAATAAGAGTTAAGCATCTGCACAGTGGAAAAAGCTATGACTTCTAATGACAGGTTTAGAAAACAGACAGTTCTTTAGAAAATAATCCCCTCAGTAAGAAACAAAATACAAAAACTCCCAAACCATCACATTTGATAGAACATATTACACAGGACACAGAAAAAGGCCAGTATTTCTACAGCCATCCACTTTTGGGCAATGATCCTACTAAGGGGCCAAGACAATGGGATCTAAGAAATCAAACATGAAAGCCGAACAAGCCATTTTCAAACAGACTCAAGTCAAGCAGGTCATCTAACACTAAACATCTGTTAACAAATTCCTCCAAATTGCTGCCCAGACCAGAGGCAAAAACATTTTAATGCATTTGACACTGGAACCACACACATACACAGCACAATGGCAATTGCCTGGAGGCAGCTTTGAAATGCTGCCTTCCCTACAAATGATCTAAGTTCTAATCATCTGTCTCTATCTGATCACAAAAACATTTCGACCATGTGAACTTCCACCTCTCTGCACCGGACAGTCAAACCAGGTTATTTTCACTTTTGTTGTTCCTTCAATTTAACTACTTCCTCTTCAGGTTACTTGATGGAAAGAGAAATTCCTTGTCTCAGTGGCAACCCACAAAGGCCCTTGTCATTTCCACCTGGTCTCATGAGTCTGTTTCACCCCCACTGCCCCAGAAGATGAAGCTGAGCTACTTGAGCTGAGCCCAATAATCTGTCACGTGACACCCCCACCCCCGCTTACATTAGTGGTGAAGGTGCGAGACAGAAGCTCCTCTCGCTGTCTCTCCTGCTGTTCCTTGGCATAGCGCCGATGCTGGAAGTTTCTAAGAGCGGTCTGCAAGTGCTGGGCATCATACTTTAACTGGTCTACTCGCCTGCAATTGATGGAGAGAGAGATTAAATTCCAGGAACCTAAAGAAGCACAATTTGAGGCAGCCAGGCTTTGTATTCAGGACAGATCTTTCTGTACTCTCCTCCACCCCCCAAATTTGATGTGGATCAGTGATAGTGAAAGTGAAGAAGGAGACTGTGGTTAAAGTAGGTGCTAGCACATAAGATCCCAGCAGCTTTACTTAAATATGTGCTGGTCTCTGATTCTAGATGCATGGCAGGGAACAGGTAACAGGAAGGTTTGATGACCCCTTCCTGACCTTCTATGGATTATATCACTCTCCTGGAAGAAGCCAAAGGGCATCTCTGAGGTAAAGTATCAATGAAGTTCCATAAAACTTTTGGGAACAAGGGCTAGGAGTGGAGGTGTTGAAGATGGTTTCATTTTAATTTCATGGTATAGTATCAAACATCAGATCAGTATTTCATTATAAACAGACTGACTGAAGTGATGATTTAAGAGTACAGTTTCATTTCAACCCAGGAAGAACCCAGTGAGACCCAAGTAATAAAGCCATATTGGCTGCCAGCATTAGGTTTCAAGAAGCCAGGGGTCTGGTCAGAAAAACAAAAATGGAGGCAAAATTTCAAAATAACACCAAAGAGGGAAGAAATCACAGGCTTTTGTGGGTTTTTGATTTTGAGGGGTATCACTCATAAAATTGTGCCCTTTTGGAGACTTTATCTTTACATAGATGGATTTTTGTAATATTCTATAGCCTCCCCTAGGAGAAAGGCCTGCCTTGATGGACCCTAGGATATCAGTCCCATGTCACAGGTCAGCACTCACAGTTTGGCATTCTGTCTTTTATTAGGAGGCTCCTTGCTGGACAAAATCTCCAGACGCTCTAGATGGCTGAATACTTGGTCTATGCTTGCTTGTATTTCATTTTCTACTACTGTATAAAAGAGAAAAAAGAATAATTGCTGGAAAAGAGATAATGAACTTAAATTAGGATGATAAATCAAACATTTTTCCATATCAAATAAGCTAAAGAATATGTATTTCAAAAGAAGAAAAATGCATACACAAATGAATGGAAAAAACTCAAGGTATACTATTAATGTTTTTTATATGCATACATGATACATATAAGGTTTGATCAAAAAATACATTAAGGGCTGGGGATTTAGCTCAGAGGTATCGCTGCCTGCCTAGCAAGCACAAGGAGTTCGATCCCTGGTACCAAAAAAAATAAAAATAAAATTTTTAGAAATTTATTACAGTAAAAGGCACAATGTCATTAATCTTCCTCAAAATATTCCTGCTCTTTTCAAACATACTTATTTCATCACTCTTGCCACTTTCTGAAGCCATTCTGGAATTTCTTTTTCATAAATGTCTTTTTAGTTGCACTGCTGTGGCTATCTGAATGTCCTGAATTGATTCAAAATGTTTCCCTTTCGTGGTCATTTCCACTTTGGGGAAGAGCTAGAAGTTGCATGGTGCTGGATTCAGTGAATTAAGGTGGATGAACCACACTATAATATTTTTACAAGCCTGCCTTTTTACTGGATGGCACTTGGCAGCAGCATTCACTGTATTCCTGATCATGCCTCATAAACACATGAGAGATGACTTTCAGAACTGCTTCAGAAAGTGGCAAAAACAATGAATAAAAGTCTGTTCAAAGTGAGAGGGAATATTCTGAGGGGGATTAATGGCAATATGTGTTTCACTATAATAAATTTTTTAAAAATTTAAGTGCTCCTATATTTTTTATCGTCCTTTGTGTGTATACATACATGTCAATTTTTTTATAAAGAGTAAATCTATAGAAACAAATTTCCTACCCTTAAAAGGTAACATTTAAAAATTGCCCAAACAGGGCCGGGGATTTAGTTCAGTGGTTTTGCCGCCTGCTGCGCAAGTGCAAGGACCCAAGTTCGATCCCCGGTACCCAAAAAAAAAAAAAAAAATTGCCCAAACAAATATTTTAAGCTTAATTTTCTGATATAGATCTTTTTCCTTTGAGACTGGCCTCAAATAAGAATTACAGGGGGCCAGGGATTTAGCTCAGTGGTTTCGCCGCCTGCTGTGTAAGCGCAAGGACCCGAGTTCGATCCCTGGTACCAAAAAAAACGAATTATAAGCACCTAAAAAAAAAAAAAAGAATTATAAGCATCTAATATAAGGAATGCCAACTGAATTCCCTAAAGATATAAGGTTAAAAATTTTAAAAATAAAAAGCACAAAGGAAAGGAAAATTAATATGGAAACATACAGAGCAGCATTCCCTAAAGGCTTTGTATAATGAGGAATGGGCTGAGCTGTTAGGATTCTCTAAAACTGACTAAGCATCATTAAGAAAGGCCCAGGAAAGAATCCACAGAGGTAAAAGATATGATAAATATGTTCATTTTCCATATTCCTTTTGATGACACAGTCAAAATGACCTCTTTTCCATTTCTAATCATTTAACAGTGAGATTGTTGGAAGGGCAAACAAAGTCTGATGGACAGAAATGAAGCCATGCACAAAAGAAAGCATCTAGGCTGCTTCTTGCTCCACCAAGAAGTGACAGCAGAAGCACTGCCCCTTCCCAGGCTTTCACACCTACAGTGAATATATGCTGTTTAAGTTAGGATGCTGTGGGGTACTGGTGCAAGAGAAGAGATTCTTTGAGAGCTGTGGGAAAAGAGGAGAAAATGCAGAAAAAGGCATGGCATGAGCCAAGCAGTGAAGTGACAAGAGCTCTCTGGAAGTCTGTATAGCTGACTCAAAAAAGGGGCCTTTTCTTGGAACAGGCTAAAAAAAATCTCAATTCTCAAAAATCATGGTGTGGGAACTACAATTAACTACTAATTAATATTGCTATTCATGTCTCAATAATCCTCCTAAAAAGCCAGAGTTCTCAGCTCAGAAATGGCCAATACCAGACCAGTTAGACATCTCTGAATTTTTATGGAGTGCATTCCTTTAAAGACTAGGTAATTAGATTAAGACAGATGGGGGAAAGGACCTCCATTCCCACAGGGGCCATGTCAGGTTGAGTGGAAAGGTAATGGGGGATAAGACTTGGGATTCTAAAAGGCACAATCAGGGAAATCAGTGACTTTGCCATAGGGTTTTTCTTTCTGCCCTACCAACAAAACTCATTCCATGCTAAATCATCAAGCCCCTGAGGCAGAATGCAGTCAGGAAACCCAGCCCATTAGCACCGTGTCATCAGAGAAAGGACTCTGGTCTCCATAGTTAATTACTCACAGTGCAGAGACTGCTTGTCTGCTGTCTCCAGGCGTCCCATGTGAGACTGGATCTCATGGACCTGCCTATCAGAAGACGAGAGAGGAAATGAGTGAGACAGGAATAATCAAGAGTGTTTCAGTCAGGAAAGACAATTTTTCTGATGCCAACATGTAACTGATTTAAACTGACAGCCAAGCTGAACTGTAAAATTTGTATATGGTGCTTTAGGCCACACATTTTGGCATGGTTTGTAATACATGAATTTCTAATAAGTGAATGCTAATATTAATAATAATACTTGTAAGTAGCATTTAGTGAGTGTTTGCTGTATTCAAAACACTGCTAAATCAATAACCCTGTGAATAAAGCACTATCATTGTCTTCATTCCATAAATAAGACAACTGAAACCCAGAAAGGTTATGTAACTTGTTCAAGGTCACACAGAAAGTGATAAACTCAACCCAGATCCAGCCAATCCCACTCTCTGTTCTATGACCCAATGTGCTGAGCTCTGGTCTGTAATACAAAGAGTCAAATGGCAAGGGAGATATAATTCTTGTCTTTGAGAAACAATGTAATTAGGAGTGACAGTCCAGATAGACATGAAAAAGCCCTGAGAAGATTTAGGAGAAAACCAATACACATAAATGTAAACAAATAGAAAGCTGAGGAGCTATGCACAGTGGTGTGAGGCAAAGGCAAGCAAATAGAAGGATCGAGGCTGAGAAAGCATAAGCTGGGAAGTCTGTGCAGGGAGGCAGTTCTGAGCATCACTTTGAAGAAGGGAGACATGATTTAGTGAGGGAAAACATGAAGAAAATGATATGTGAAAGGGTCTGCAAGGCATGTCATGCTATAAGCTGATTGGCCCACTTGAAGGAGAGTCAGAATAGAGGATGAGACATGAGTTGGAGGAAACCATTCAGAGGAAGGCCCTGAAAGATAGGAATCTCCAATTTGGTAAACATCTTTCCCTAAATGCCATCTCATTTGGAAATGCAACATGGTCCCAGACATCAGGCCCCAGAACACTCTGAAGGCTTCCCAGTGCCTGGCCAAGGATAGCTTTAGAACCCTTTCTAAGGGGTCCAATCACTAGTCCTTGTAATACTGCTTATGCTAGCCCAAACAACTGCCTCCTCATGCTTATGATCTCCTTATGGTAGAGCCCACATGGAAGGGGCCTCAACCCCAAGCCTAGAGGGAAGGAAAGGTCAGCAATCCTGCTCCACTGTGTGCACTGCAGACTGTGACCACAAATTTACCAATGCCAGACAAGAGGCTAAATTTGGTTGCAGCTGGCCTCTAGTCTTTTCCAGGGCTTCCTGAGGCTTCTAAATAAGTCCTAGAATACCAGAAGAATCTAAGTATTCTAAGGACTTCCAGAGTATGCCTAGGCAAGCCTTGTAACCCTGAGATGTTAACTAGAAATCACTACTAGAGTCTCAAGTCTAGAAAGTTGCTTCAGTAAGGGAAGTTAGTCTAAGATATTTTAGAGTGGGTGAGGGGGACGGAGTTATGGAAGCTGATTCAGGAATGCAACCTGAGGTAACCACCATGTGGAACATCTGGATCAGGGTAACCACAGGAATAGCTATTAATACTGACGGATAGAAGAATTAGGGCTTTATTGAAGCCCTAGAGGTAGGTAGTGAGGTAAATATGCAATGGTGACTTAATAAAGCAAATCAGAAAGGTAGTGGCAGGGACAACAATGGGGGCAGGTCACAAAATATAGCCAAGACAACTCTGAGAAAGTATGTGGAGGGATGACTTGTTCTACCTGCTTTCTTTTTTTGATACCAGTGATCAAACTCTACCTGTTATTAACACTTATTACAAAGCCATAATGATAGCAGCACAGGAATCAAAGGACAAAGACAAACCCTAATTCCCAGACCCAAAAGCAAAGAAGAGGACACCAGAAGCAGTCTTATGTATTTGGGAACTTGGTGACACAAATCAGTTGGAAAAGAATGGACTATATATACGGTGTAGCTCAATTGTATAGTGTTCGCTTAGCATGCATGAGGTCCTGGATTCTATACCCAGTTCCTTGAAGAAAGAGGAAGAGCAGGCAGAAGGGGGTGGGGGATGAGGACTAGGAAGAGGAGGAGGAGAATGAAGAGGAGGAAGAAGAGGAGGAGAATGGATAACAATAAATGCTGACAGTTCACTTTGCTATTCATACGAAAAAAAGACACTTTACTAAACACACACCAAAAAAACACAAGATGTTTTAAAACCTAAATGTAAAAGGCAGTTTTCAAGCTTTCTGAAGAATACAGGTGTACAAAAATGACCCTGGGTTTAAAAAGGATGTTTTGTTTGTTTGTTTTTGAGACAAGGTCTCACTTTGTAGTACAGGCTGGCTTTAAACTCTATGTAGCCCAGGCTGGCCTTGAACTCACAGTGTTCCTCCTGTCTCAGCCTCCCAAGTGCCAGGATTACAGGTGTGCACCAAAACGCCCAGCAAAGATTCCTTATAATAAACTCCAAACTACCTCCTCAAAATCTACAAACCATAAAGGAAAGGACAGACAAATCTGACTACAGTAAAACAAACAAATTCTTTGTACCAAAGATACCATAAAGTGAAAAAATAAAAACATGATCTCTGGTACCAGGAAAAAAAATAAAAATAAAAACTAAAAACACAGCAGACTGGAAAACACTGGCAGCAAACATAGGACTGACAACAAGAATATATTTAAAGAACTGCTAAGTCAAATGGAACAATTATTTAAATGAACAAAGGGCTAATGACAGAAAAGGAAACTTATGTGATCAATAAATATGTAAAGAAATGTTCAACTTTACTAGGAACTCAGGAAAACACAGAAACAATGAGATCATAGTGCTCCTATCAGAACAAGTTTAAGAACATACACATTAACATGAATGTGGGGGAATAAGACCTCTCATACCTGGTTGGTAGGATTATAAACTGGTAAAAGTTTAATAGCCTTCTGATTATATCTAGTAGAATCAATATGCATCTATCATATGACCCAGAATTCCACTTCTAAAAGTATGTCTTAGAGATTCTGGCATATATGAAGGAGACATATATAACAGTGACATTCCTCAAAGCATTTCTGTATGGGCCCACATTTCACCACTCATAATTCTGAAATCCAAAAAGTTCTGAAAAACCAAGCTTTCTGCAAACTAATTAGATGGTAAAAACTGACCAGACATGAAATCTATGGTTTTTGTTTATTCCAATATAAAATTTCACTGCACTTTCTCATGTATCCTGTACTGCCCTTATGCTGAGGATGTTGTATTGCATAAGGGTATATACACTACATTTGTTTCCTAAAAGCTTAAAGAAAGCTGAATTCCACAGTAGTTTTTCCTTAAGGGTTTCAAATAAAGGACTGTGCATATACGTAGCAAAAAAACTGGTAATAATCCAAGTGTTCATCAAGAAGGAAATTAGTATTTCAGTTTAATTAAACTATAAAGCAGTTTAAATAAAAGAGATAGATCTAGTCATATCAACATGGAAAATAAGAATCTTTATGATAAGACAATATTAAATGGAAAAAAAAACCCAGCAGTGTGTATCAGTATCATGTTGGTAGATTAAACAAACAGTAGTACAGATTGTTTGTGGATACAAATACAGGAAGAATAAAATCACAGACAGGAAGATGACTATCTCTGGGGCTGAGAGAAGAGAACAGGTGCAGGAGCTTTTAATTCAACTTCTGCCTCTAAATCAATAATCTGAAGCATGTGTATTAATGAGTCCTGACATATGGGTTGTTACTATTTTTATGTTTGAAATATTTCACAAGTAACTAAATATAATGGGGCCCCACACCCCAGGTGTTAAGAGTCAATGGTTTGCCAGGTAAGCGGCACACATCTGTAATCCCAGCTACTCAGGAGGCTGAGGCAAACATTGCAAGTTCCAGGCCAGCACCGGCAATTCAGCAAGATTCTGTCTCAAAACAAAGTATGTAAAAAAGGCTGAGGATATAGCTTAGTGGGAGGCCCTGGGTTCAATCATCAGGACTTGGGAGAAAAAACTCAATGGTTTAACGAGGACCATCATTCACACATTCATTAGGGTATTATCCCAAATAAGTGGTGTATATCCCACTTATTCACTAGAGTATATCCCAAGTAAGTGGGATATACAATCAATGGCCTGTGGGAAACAAAACTATGGGTATGTCAACAGTGGGAAAAGAGTGATATACTGAGGATGCTGTAGTAACTTCATGTTGATTTCAAAAGGCACTGGTAGTTTCTCATATTTTATGATCAATATGGCTTCATGATAATATAGATTGAGGGATTCATGGAAGGCTAAACAATTATACCCCAGGCAAAATAGGAAAAATTTCTAGCATTCCATGACAGGGCTGTCACTGACTTTTATGTTTTGTAAGAAATTTTTATAAAGTGATTGTATGCACAAGAAGTTCACATAGGATTTTGTGCTATAGTGAGTGGTTAGGATGTTCTATGACAAAACAAGTATTAACACTTTTCATTTACGTTAGAAGAGTAAAACGAACTTTGTCAGGGATGAAAAATATTCTGTCTTTAGATTAACATTTAAGTCAAATGCACAAATATAGACTAACAATTCTGGGTGCCACCTGTTAAACAATTAAAGATAAAAAAAGAAACAATTAAAGGTTTTCCTCAATAAAAGATGAACAAGGTAACTGGGGAAGAGTTTGGAAGTCAGAAGAATAGTCCAAAGAACTTATGAAACCCAGTCTCTGGGAAAAGAAAGAACAAATCCACTAATATGGAGCAGCTGGTACACAGTTGACATACTAGGAGGAGAAATAAGCTTACTCTTTGTTGCTTTTTTTTTTGGTACTGGAGATCGAACTCAGGACCTTGTGCTTGCAAGGCAGGCACCGGCACCACTGAGCTAAATCCCCGGCCCTGTTGCTGCTTCTTAAGGGAGACCCAGAACCATAATGTACACATTTTAAGATGACAGATTTCAACTTGACATAGGAAAAAAAAGGAGCAATTATGAACTGCTTATTCAAGAAAAGATGGGAAAAAAAGAGCCCGTACATATTTAAACACAGGGTACATGGATCGTCTTGGGTTTTACAAAGGCCTTCCTGACCAAAGTCAAAGTTGGAGTAAAAGATCTTACTAGTTTCTTTCAAGTCTTAAGAGTCTATAAGGGGGGTCGCGGACTTAGCACATTGGCACCACGCTTGCCTCACAAGTGCAAGGTCCTGAGTTTGATCCCCATACCAGGAAAAAAAAATGTCTATGAGGACAGCAGGAAAGATGATAATAATACCCTAAAAACACTCTGGCTGGCTTTACCTTGCTGTTTTTTAAGCTAAAAGGGATAAACTTTAAGAAACTCCAGGGAAACATAACTGACTTTTCCCATTCAATATCTATTTGTTTTGAATGAATTAGAGAAGATATTCCACCCAAACCAAACATTCCTCATCAAAGTAAAAAAGAAACTCATAAGCTCAGAAAATGAAAGAGTAAAGAGAATCATCGTCTTAGTCCTAACTCCCTAACGCATTTTCTTTTGTTGTGAATTCACTATAGTGGATGAGTACCTATTTTATTCCATTTCCAGGCTTGAGGAGTGTGTTCTTAAAGTGTTTTCATCAGATCGAAACTACAGCATACATTTGAAAGCTCTTAAAATAGGACAGGTATAGGTATACCTCAAAAAACTGAAAACAGACTAAAATAGATAAAGCAACATTCCTAACAGCATTATTCTCAATAGTTAAAAGGTGGAATTAACCCAGGCCCATCAACAGATCAATGGATAGCATGTAGTCTATAATATAGTATTATTCAGCCATAAAAAGAATGAAATTCTGATACATGCTATAACATAGATGAACCCCCTGAAAACATTATGCTGACATAAATAAGCCAAAAACAAAATGACAAATATTGTATAATCCTACTTACATAAGGGATCTAGAAAAGATAAATTCAGTGACAGAAATTAAAACAGAAGTTACCAGGGGTTTCTGGATAGAAGGAAGGAATGGGGAGTTACTTCTTAGTGCTAGTTTTTGTTTGGGGTGATGACAAAGTTCTGGAAATGGATAGTGGTGATATGAACTGTGAATGTATATGTCATTGAATCGTACACTTAAAATGGTAAACTACTCTGTGTGTATATATATGGGCCATAATAAAAAGTAAGTAATGGGCCGGGGATTTAGCTCAGTGGTTCCGCCGCCTGCCTCACAAGTGTAAGGTCCCGAGTTCGATCCCCAGTACCAAAAAAAAAAAAAAAAGTAAGGACTATTTTTCAAAAAAAGGTCAGGTACGCCCTCCATTACCATATCCAACTACCGTACACAACTCAGCAAGTTCCAAAACCGCAGAACAATATGAATCAAGGAACACCGAGGAATTTATGAGAAGCTAAACCAAAATTCGATTTCCTTCAAGGTAACCTGTAGCCAGATACAACAATAGTGAATGCCACTACATAACAATTTCTTTGTACCATAAAAACCTGGCCTTTAGTACCATATCAAGTCTGAATAAAAATACTTGCCCTACGTCCCTTGACTCGTCAACAAAACTGAACAATGGGCAGAGGCAGCGTCTCCAACTTGGTCTCTCCCTTACAAACTCTATCAAGGCGGAGCACTGAGTTGGCTGGTGCTGGACAAAGTACTGTAACCTGCAAGTGCTACTTTTCCTTCATCCAGTCTACTCAGCAGGTAACCACGGCTTGCAAACCCGAAAAGCCATTCGGCCCAGCCTCCGCGCCCCAGGCCGGACTCTCGGTCCGCGGCCGACCTGGGCAGAGCGCCAGGATTTGAGAACCTTCCAAGCGGTCCCGGCGGAAGGGCTCGGCCTTCGTACTGACAGACGCGCCAGACCCCAAAACCCAGGGAGTGGCCTCGCCTTGCCTAGACCCTTCCCGGTCCCCGACGCTGCCCTCACTTGTGCGTTTGCTGGTACAACGGCTCCATGTCGCCAACCCGCGGCCGCAACTCCGACCTCTTCGAAACACGTGCTCACAGCCCCCCTTCCGGTTTTCGACTTCCGGCTTCCGGCCGCAGGACCCTTCCTCCCAGATCTGTTAGGCGCCCGCGAGCGCGCCTTACTGCGGTGGTTGTGAAGTTGGAAGGGAAACAAAAAACGAAGTCAGGAAAGGGAAGATATGTGTAGCTAGATGCTCACCCTCACAGTGGTGGGGATAGGGAATGTAGGTTTTTGCAGAAGCCTGTCTTCACTTTTGAGTCAGGTATTGGATAAGACAGTCGCGGGCTGCTGGTTTGGGGTCCTCAGAGCAAGGTTGCCTGAGAGCAAGTATTAATAGTGGGTCTGGAGAGTTCTCACTTCGCAGGGTTTCCTATCGCCTCTTCTGTCTCGAATTTATTGACTCACTATCCCGCCCATCTCCTCCTACCCTTTCCCAGTTATCCATACAATAAACCGACACTAAATGAGCGGCTATCATATGTCCTATGTGATGTGGGGAAAATCCTGTCCTCAGAGAAGGTATGCAAAGAAATATTTTAAAGTAGGAAATGCCAAGTGACTCCCAAAAAAACTGAGATTGCTTTTGGGAGGAGATTCGGGAAAGACCTGAAGGAGGTAGCATTTGAATTGGCACTTGAAAGTACTTGGACGCTTCTGACGCTTCATGGACTCGTTGCGTTTCCATCATTCCAGGTTTATCTGCAGTTCCTTCCATGGGAGGAGATGTTCCTCTCCTTTTGACAAGTTAATGCTTCTGTTTCCCTGTATCCTGGATCTTTCCCACTTTTGTGTCTCAAGAGACTCTCCACCCATGTACATTCTTTACCTAATATTAGTCTTTCCATTTATTCTCATTCATTGAGCATCTACTGTGTGTCATGCACAGGTATCAGAGTCTTTGGGGAGGGTTAATTATACTCTTAAGTGAAATTATTAAGTAACATATAAGCCGCCATTGATAAAAGTGCAAAAAGTGTTCATGGACTAAATGGCATATGAATAGGCCCTTCAAACATTGATAAAGTTTTATCCAGGTGTAGGGCCACACACCTGTAATCCTAACACTCTGGAGGCTGAGGCAGGAGGATCACCTTGAGTTCAAGGCCAGCCTGGGGTACATAGTGAGTTCAAAACCAGCCTGAATTACATAGCGACGAGACCCTGTCTCAAAAACAAAGAAAAAAATTTAAAAACAACCCCCCCCGAATCAATAAAGTTTTAATAGTGTATTACATAATATACTAACCATTGTGTTTCTTGTATTGGCCTGGTAGAGATGAAAAGGAGGGTATTTGGAGCTGAAGGAATATGTTGAGCAAAGGCAAACAGGGAGGAAGAACTTGGATTTCCTGTGGCTGGGTTTAAAGGGCTTATGGGCAATAATAGCATTATAAGTTTAGAGCCAGATCATGGAGGACCTTAAATGTCATGCTTAGTATTTTATTTGTAGGGTTTTTTCTATAGATAGTAAGCCATCAGAGGTTGGATAGAAACAAATTTCTCAAGGAATTTTTATGCCTATAATTTTCTTTTGATTCTCAGAGCATCCCCTGTGAGGTGAGGAAGGCAGATAAAGAAATTGAAATCCAGAAGATCTCTCCACCTCTCAGTCTCTTAGACTTTTTGCCTGTGTTTAGGCCTTCTTGTAAATAGAATAAAACTCCATCTCTCCATCTTGCTGCACTTTTGTCTTTTATCCCATTTCTTTTTTCTTGTATGGCTAAATCATCTGGATAATTGATCTGTACTGCTTACCTTCTCTGTGGATGACTTGACCTCCAACCTCTCTTTCATTCTACTGGAATTGTTTTCTAGGCTTGTCAGAGCCCACCTGGTTTATTCCAGTGGTCTCCTTCCATAGATCATCTTACGTTATATGTTCATTGAGCTCATAGTATGGATTAAGCACAATTCAAGGGCTGTGGTAGGAAGATGAGTAAGACACCTTCTTGTCAGAGAAGTTCCTTAATGTACTGGAAAGAAAATTTCTACATAGATGATTATACTACTCTGTGGTCAGTATGGGTTACAGCTAATTAGGAACTGTGGGGTTAGCGAAGGATATTTAGCCTAGTTTGGGGATTCAAGAAGGATTCAAAGAGATAATACTTGAACTGATTCTTGAAAGTTAGGCCCCATGGGGAGAGCAACCCAGCAGAAGGGAAAGACATAAGCAAAAGCAGAGACATGACACACAGGGAATTGACAAATAGTTTCATATTGCTAGAAGATAATGTACAAAATGACTAAAAGTGAGACCAGAGATGTAGACTGTGGTCAAGTCAGTCTAAGGAGCATGGACTTCATTTTTTAGGTGGTGGGGAACTGTTGAAGGATTTCATCCTCTGGAGTCAAACGAGCAGATTTACACTTCAGACAGATCACTCCAGCTACAATCTAATGGGCACTGTGGTTCAGGGGAAGTGAAATTAGATAAAGGACTATTTTATTAGTATTTAATTGATGAGGGACGCTCTGGGAAATATGTGTGTGTGTATTTGTCTACCTGTCTATTTATCTTGGCAGGTCTGATTAGGGTTTGTGGGACCCCTGACAAATAATTTTGAAGGCCTTGGCTTTCCAGAACCTGTATGTATCGATCTATGTAGTACTTCTTGCCCCTCCACTTCCTCATGCCATTTATTTAGTGCAGGTTACATCATTACTCATGATGCTACATCATTCTTTACTGCCCATGAATACTGGCTTCCATGCTTTGTTAATGATGAAACTAATGGCAAGTTTGCCTAGAGTATGCAGAAAAACATGAATAAAAATTCACCATTCAGAATTTTATGGTGTAAGTGTATAGCAATATATCATCCAACTCTGTCTTCCCTTGATTGTGTGTGTGTGTGTGTGTGTGTGTGTGTGTGTGCGCGCGCGCGCGCGCTTTACTGGGGCACTTTAGCCTTCACACTGAGCTACATCTCCAGGCCACTTTAAAATTTTTTATTTTGAGACAGTCTCACTAAGTTGCTAAGTAGCCCAGACTGTGCTCAAACTTTTGATCCTCCTGCCTTCTCCCAGAGTGCTGGAATTACAGCTGTACAGCACCATGCCAGGCTTTCTCTTGAATTTTTTAGGCCTTAATCACTTTACTCCTGGAACTTGATCTTGGTGGCTGCACATTAGACTTGTGCGACTACCTGGTCTCTGCGAGTTTCCAAGAGGGGCCGTTACACTCACGTGACTAACGAAGTGGTGTCTATGTGCGCCAGAGAGTGCCACAGTGGAGCCCTGGCTCCCTGGGCTGCTAGCTCCAAAGGCGAAAGAAAGGAACAGAGCTGCACAGGACCTGTTTCGCTGGAAACCAGAGAGTGCAGCCTAACACGGCACACTGGAAGCCTGGGTAGCGTTGAGACCATCTAGGCAACCCCCGCTGTTCTCAAAGATACAGATAGAACTTGGGCTGTGAGGAAGACCTGAAACATGAGGAAAGGTGCAGAGACTGCCGGACAACCTTAATCGCCTTCGAACGCCGACAGCCACTCACCGAGAACTGAGAATCAGAACCCACAGACACCGATGCCGACGCCATCTTTCTTGTCTCACAGTGTGGGCCTCCGCTGACTGGGTTCGCTGAGTTCCCGAACTCTTCTTCAAGATTCTAGAGCCGCCCACCAGGGACGACCCTAAGAGGAACCCCAGGTGGAAGGGGATGGGGTGCTGTTGCCGGGGTAACTACACCCCCGCCACACACCCCCACTGGGACGCCCACACTTAAGAGAGCACTCGCAGAAAGGCTGGAACTTGATTTTTTTCGGTGTTGACTGCATTCTTGACTTCCACACGCTGAAAATAGTTGGAGCAAGAAGAGAGGTCCCGTTCATGCAGGGAGTATCTGGCCCTCATCTGGCGTAGCTTAAGGCCATCCTCGTAGTTCAGGATGTCACTGTATTGATCAGAGGTAAGAGAGGACGGTGATCATAAAAATTAGTTGGCATTATGATGTAATAATCTCAAATAGAAACAATAGACAGGGCTGCTTCTGTAGGTACACGTGGTATAAAGCCTGTAGAGGGATTGGGGTGCCCACCCCGTACCAGGTGGAGGTGGGAAGCTCCATTCGGATAAAGAATGCTGCTACTCTCACTATTCTGGCATGATAGGGTGCAGAGGCAGCACTGTGGTCAGTACTGTCTGGGAAAACCCGTGGTATTGACCTAGACAGATGACTCAATCCTTAGGGTTGGTGGGAGACTGATAGCAGCCCAGAATCCTGAACTCCTGTATCCAATGTAAATGGAACTCTCCCAAGAAGTACGGAGTCATTACCATTCTAATGTGCAGTACTAGAAATAATTGTGCTGGCCAGTAGAAGTAGTCTACTTGTCAGGCTGCCCTAGACAACCTCATAGGCATGAGTCCTGAAGCTCTTCAGAGCATACGGCCAACTCCATGGATAGAGTGGCATTTCAGAGAGAGTATCATAAGAGAAATAGACTGGGAGATCCAAGCCACTGAAGAGGGATTTAGAAAATTTCAAGAATAACTTTTCAAAATGTGGCACCCCTGAGGACCTGGCCTGACATGTGGGCCAGGGACCTTGCTTGCCTATCTCTCAGATAAATTGTATAGTAGAATAACAGTTTCATGTTCTTTGCTACTGCTTCCATTGAGAAGTGGAATCTAGTTCCATTCCCTTGGAAGCTAAGATGACACACTCTTTGTGGACAGGTGTCTGTTGCTGCATAACAAACTATACACTTCAAAATTCAGAGGTTTTAAAATCATCCATTTTACTATTTTTCTTGCTTTCATGGGACAGGGACTCAGCCAGAGGCTCGGTTGGGCAGTTCTTCTATTTCATGTGGTTCCAAAGTTCCAGGAAGCCTAAGAAGCCAAGTCCTAAGAACCTTGCAGCTTCTGCCCAGCCTTGTGTTGAACCCAGAGCCACCAGGGAAAAGGTCCATCTGCCCTGAGGGCATCATGTTAGAAAAGCCTTGTGTAGGAACTCTGTTCAACATTTCCAGCTGAGCCCAGTCTTCCAGCCATTCCCACCAAGTGACAAGGCATGTGAACCTGGCCACCTTGTACCTTCTATGATAGTCTGCCTGCTTCCAGAATCTCACCACGTGACCTCTGTAGACTCCACATGAAATAAAAGAATGGTCAACTCAGCCTCTGCTTGAGTTTTTATCCCATAAAAGCAAGAAATATGGTAAAATGGATGATTTTTAAGCCTCTGAATTTTGAGGTAGTTTGTTATATAACATTAGACATCTGACTTCAAAAAATTTATGATCCAGTTGGATGACAAGGTACAGGGATTTTTTTTTTTTGGTAACCCAGGATTGAACTCAGGACCTTGCAGTTGGGAGGCAGGCAACGGAACCACTGAGCTAAATCCCTGGCCTATTTTTTTTTTTGGTACTAGGGATTGAACTCGGGACCTTGCACTTTCGAGGCAGGCGCCAGAACCACTGAGCTAAATCCCCAGCTGTACAGGGATTATTAATAGTAACAATATAAGATAGTGTATGAATGTATGAGTAGTAAGGACAATTCAGGATACAGGAAAGGAAGAGATTCCTTTGGATTATGATGATGACGAAAGGCTTTCCAGAAGAGATGTGATTTCAGCCATATCTTTATGTACAAGAAGGATGGAGATATATAGAGAGATAGTCCTGAGGTGTTCCTGGAAGTACAGAAGTAAAGTGAGAAAGGTGTTGGCAAGCCCAGAGCGTAGTTTAGGTAGTTCCTTTTGGTTAGGGCAGAAGATTTCTATAGTAGAAGAATGTGCAATTATAATGCTGAGTTAGTTAAGCTGAAAATAGGAAAAATGCTTTGCCTGCATGTTGTGACATAAGAACATCTGGAGGGCTTTGGTCTTCAGGTAATGGGATAAAATGGTGTTTCAGGAAAATCAACGTGAAAATGTCATGTCTCTCTTTTATTTGAACTTCAAGAGGTCCGCCCATGGTTCTAGAGTTCCAGGATTTGGAACACCCGCTCACACTTAGCCTGTTTGTTTTCTTTGTCATGTGATAAAGTTGGAACACATCCCCCTAAAGAGGATTTCTGGTCCATCCACCTTGATGAAACTTAATTCCTGTGTCTGGAACCATTTGGGTCTCTGTGGCCCTCTTCATCAGATTGCATAGAATGATTTTGCCATCCGTTCTACCAGACCGTCAGTATGCCCTCTCTTCCTTCATCCTGGTCACCCCTGGTGTGTCTTGTGATCCTGTTTTCTCCTGAGCCCTGTCACCCCTATTGTCTACTCCATTTGTACCAATGTGCATGTGCTACTTTGCATGATTGGTGCCCACTGTGAATATGTTTCACTCTCCCTACTGAACTGTAAGAGCTGGTTAAGAAGCCTTCATCATCTCTCAGCTGCTCCCTCAGCTTTGTATACATCATCTTCAGTGTTGCCTAGGAAAATCTTTCTAAAACACAGATTTGATCTGTTAGATATGGCAAGTCTTTTGATAGCTCCCTGATGCCTCAAGAACACAATAATACATCCTCATCTTGGTAGACAGAGCCCTCCTTACTGGCCACTTCCTTGACCAATTTTCCCCATCCTTACTGGAGAATTGCAGCTCTCTTCACAAGGGTCTTACATCCCTGGCCTTTCTGTACACTCTTCCTTGTGCTTCAGACACCTCCTTCTGCCTCGGGCCTGACCAGTTGCAATTAATTTTTTAAGTCTCAGATCTGACTTCATCTGTCTTGGGGAACACCTTCAACACCTTCCCTGGATTACAACCCCCCTTCCGTCTCCTCTAGCACCTGTCACTCCCTCTTGGTTCTCCTTACAGGTGTCCCAATTCTCTGTCCACCATCCTGAGGGCAAAAATGTGTCTTTCATCCTTGAAGCATCCCAGAGCCTGGGACAAAGTAGGTGCTTATTAAATATCTGTTACCTTGAAATAGATTCCATATAACCAACTCACTCTCCCTATTTGGCATTCCAGAAACTGAGAATTATCTGAAATTTGACTTTTAGGTAGTGAAAAACTGCCCTCAACAGTGGAACCATCCTTGATGAAGGAGTCGTCACTTGAAATCAATGCAGAGGGTTACATAACATGTCTCCTCTTACAGCACATTCACAGTCACTTTTTCTGTGTTCACAGCCGCATACTGGAGTACAGCACTGACATCGTCACTCTGGTTGTCTAGACAGGGACACTGATCTTCAGAGAAATTGGCTTTTTTCCCCAATTGAACCAAGGTGATTAGTGGTAGAATGGGACAAGGACCAAGCTACAGTCACATACCGCCCTCCAGGTACCTGTTCTATCATCCTGCCTTTTTGACCCAGAGAAGGCCTTGTCACAGATAAAGAGGATACCTCTGGATTACTTCCACTATGGGCAGCTAACAACTGCTCTAGTGACCTCCGACCAAAGTCTGAGAAACGCCATCTCAACACCTCGGGGTTTGCACTCTAAGACCTTGGATCGAAGCTGAACAGACAGAAAGGATGACACTTCTTAATTCAAAAGCTCCAATGAGCTGAGAAACACAAGCATTTTTGTGGCCCCCTCTAGGATCTACAGGTGGAAGGATATTGCCCCAGGTGCAACAGAGTTGGGAAGGGGGTCTCCCAGGAAGCTTCCCTCTGTGGAGAGTGTAAGCAAATTGTTTGTGTAGCCATAACATCCAGGAGTGGGACAGGGGGAGAAGGGTTTTGTCTAAGAAAAGCCAGTGTATTGTAAACAGGATAAAAGGGGCTAGAAAGCCCCACTTATCACTGACTAATGTGTCCCCTGGTCATTGGGGAGCTAGATCCCTACCAGCAGCCATGTGTGAGGGAAAGAGAATTCCTGATTAACCCCATCATCTGTGAGCAGGACTAGGGCAAAGGTCTGGCCTTTTCCCGTGCTAAATGCTATTCATGATCATTAAGCATTCACAGGGCTCAGCACAGTTTCTAGAAAGCTGAAGAAGCTTTCTAGAAGCTCCCCAGACTGAAGAAGTGCCTTCAGTGCCCCTGTTCTTTAGAGCCACCTGGAACAGGAGGTACATATTAGAGAAAGGTTGGGGGGAGGCAGAGGTGATGTGAGTATGGGGAGACTTGCAGAAAAGAGTAGTAATCTCCTGGTCAATGGGCTGGCTTCATTTAGACTTGAAGACTGACTGAGAGTTGTCTCTCTAGCCTCTTATGAATAATGCTCTCATTCACCCCTTACAAGCCCCTCGTGTGCAGGTTTCTTAATTTATAAAGGACAACTGAGGTTCCAAGGGGTAAGTAAAATATGCAAAGTTACACAGCAGGTAACTTCAAGTGAGTTCTGCTTTCCTCTGACTATACTTCACCTCTCCAGGGAGTCTTCCATGGTCAGAAGAGATAGCCTTCTCTGTCTCTTCCTTTGGGGCCCAATTTTCGTGGACCATTAAGATACAAAGAAGTAGAAGGTGTTCAGGACTGTGACACATAGAACCCAAGTTAGATTCTGCAGTTTAGTCCCTTTGGACAGATTACATAATTCCTCAGAACCTCAGTTTCCTATCTAGAAGATAGGGATAGTAATTTCCACTTTATATATTTCACTAAGTTGACAGAGGCTTAAATAATTAGGGAAGTGAAAGGGCTTTGCACATGATTTGAGGGCTTATTGTCATAGTGGTTGTCCCAGGAGCCCTGACAGGTTCTTGCCTCTAGCTTTTTTTTTTTTGGTACCGGGGATCGAACTCCGGTCCTTACGCTTGCGAGGCAGGCAGTGGAGCCACTGAGCTAAATCCCCAGCCCTTGCCTCCAGCTTTTGCCCCCATCCCACCTGCCTCTCCAGTCATATTACCTTCAGACTCATTTGCCCCAAATTCCACCGTGTACATGCCTTCTCCTGTTTAGGGACCATCAGTGCTCCCTGCTATTGCTTGCTTGGGTTTGAACTTTGTCTTCCCCAGACTGGCTCAACCCCCACCTCCAGTCTCAGTCTCCATTTCCTTGACAGATGAGACCAGAGATCCTTCCTGGGGTTCATTGAATCTGCTCAACTAATCCAGGTTGGACAGGCAATGGATTAAGGGATTGTGCTCAGAAATCAATCCATTTGCATGTTGTGTGAGGATCCTTTACCCTAGAACAGGGATAGCTAACCTTCGAGAGCTTTCAGTGATACAAAAAGCCCGCTGCAGCACCTGTGTCAGAGGTTTGCCACCACTACCCTAGAACATGAGCCATTTGCATGCGATGCTTTGAGGATCTGGTGTACTGGAGAGCTCAGTACTCAACAGGGAACTGACATGAGTATGGCAAGCCAGTGCAGCAGGGAGATTATTTGTGGCAGGAGACAACCTTGTGGGACCAGGAAAAGGTTGCAACCCTAGCAGTCCTCTATTCTACAGCCCCATAGGGCTTGCTCTGAACATTCTTGGAACCCCTGTGTCATCCCCATTCATCTCTACTGTTCCATGGGTCCTGAGGGTTTCAGGAATGGGGTGGGAGGCAAGGTGTTGAGTAACTTCCTTCTGTTCCCTTGCTATCCAACAAACTCCAAACCCTGCATCAGCTTACATATTTCCCCACAGGGAAATAGGCCTAGAGAGGGGATGTGACCTGGCCACATCTCAAGAGTTCAAAGCCCTGCTGGTACCTGCATGTCCTGACTCCAGTCCAGTGCTCACTTCCCCACCTCTCTAGTGATACATATGTTATGGTTTATATCTAGATGTCCTCCAGGAGTCTTCTGTCTCACAGGCAGGGCTTTTGGAAGAGGACTGGGCCAAGAGAGCACAATAGCTGACTTGCTCTTAGCAACTGGGGCCTGCTCAGGGGAGGCAGGTAGCTGGGACAGTGACTTGAAAGGTTTTATCTCCTCCCCCAGCTCCTTTCTTCTCTCTGTACTTTCTGGATGCCATGCCATGACTTTCCTCCATTATGCTCCCTGCCATGCTGTTCTGCTCTGGAGCCAGTTGACCATAGACTAAAAGCATGACCAAAATAAATCTTTCTCCCTTTAAGTTGCAGGTGTCCTGAATTTGTCCTAGTGATGAGAAAGTGACTAAGACAACATGGTAGCAGGGGAGGCCCTGCAAACAGGGATTTCAGAACCACAGACCTGGAACCAGAGCTCAGAAATTTTCCCCTCACCCAGATTGCCTTGCCAGATGGAGGAGAAGCCCAACCCAGACTGAAAAGTCTCCAAAAAGGAATCTCTCCACCCTTCTCCAAGCACCCAAGCTCACTGTGCTTAGTACCTTCCACTTGGTTTTGTACACCCTTGGAATGAAGGTTCCATGGCCATGGGCTAAGTCACACTATCTAGACCTGTACTGTGCTATGGTGGTGAGCCACACGTGACGCTGAGTGCTTGGAACCTGGCAAGGGCAAATCGGAATGGGCTGGATGTACACAAAAACCCTCACTCTCAAAGGTTACAAAAAAAATACGAAATAACTCTTAACTTTGTATGTTTTTTCAGCTTCAAAATGATTCCTTTAGCAGGGGTCACAGGGCCTCAGTGGTCCACAGCTGAACTCCTGGCTGTCCCCAGGGTGGTGTCGTAGTCCCTGCTACCCATGGGACAAAGGCTCCATTTGACATCACTGAGCCACTGGCCTGTCCCTTTCCTTCTCCCACACTCAGCCCCACCTAAGCCAGCCCTTACACTCAGTTCTTCTCATCCAAGAGTCGGGGCTTCTTCCTCCCTTGCCCTACTCTCAGGCCTCTGGGAGACAAGCTGGCGATAATTTTTCAGCTTTGAAAGGAAAGTGCCCAGGCCCCTGAGGCATGAGGAGAGAAGAGCCCTCTAAAGAGAAGACCAGACAGCAGGTATGCCTCAGAGGCCTCCTTCCTGCTGCAGGCCATGGGGCCCATATGTCCTGACACTGACAGGCTTCCTAGCATAAGTCAGACCTCACAGAGTGAGGGGGCATGTGAGGAGGAGGGACATAAACTTCCACAGGATGGTGGGAACTCATCCATCAAGAACCAACAAACAGCAGAGCCATAGCCTGCCAGGATGGTTGGCTTTTAAAGAGGTCTTCTGTAGCTCACCACCCCCAACACCTTACCTCCAAGAATCAAGCACATTCCAGTGGTGGGGGATTAGTGGGACTGCAACCCATCCTAGGCTGGCCCCCAGCCTGCTCTCCCACTGTTCTGGGACCAAACTCCCCTCCCCCCATCCAGGAGCATTTTTGTCTGTCCCTGTTTTAAAGCAAATAGCACACACATTTGTTACCTTGCTTTCATTGAAATCAGGGGAGCTGAGTTGCACTGAGTGTCTCCAAGCCTAGTTTATGCCAAGAGCTGAGGCTGGAAAGTAGAAAGGACCCTTAGACACTAGCAGAGGTCCATAATCCGCATGGAGCCCAGCCCCAAACCTGGCTTGCCCTCCTGACCCTCAAGGGCCCACAAGTTCTGATGAATACACTAGTCTTGATTTTTCTACCACTTCACTTTCCAAAATTCCAGTTACCTGAGGTCAACCATAGTCAAAAAATATTAAGTGGAAATTTTCAGAAATAATTTATGTTTTAAGTCACTTTTACTACATTATATTGTTATAACTCTTCTTGTTTAGTTACTGTTTTTCATATCTTACTGTGCCTAATTTAGAAATCAAACTTTGTAATGTCTGCAATTTCTTCCTTCTTGTTTTGTACTGGGGATCAAACTTGGGACTTTGCACTTGTGAGGCAGGCGTAAACTTTGTTATGTTTGTATGGATGGAGGTATATATAGTACAGTATATATAGGTTTTAGTACCATCCATAGTTTCAGGTATCTATGAGGGGGACTGCTGTATTCACTGCCACAGTCTGTCAGGAGGGACCAGGGCATGGACTTTCCCCATCTTTTTCTCTCTGAAGAGATTCCCACAGGGAGCCTATCATCCTGAAAACAACAGAGCCAAGGATACCAAGCCTTGGCACTTGTTCAGAGAGGCATCAGAAAGGTCTGTGTTCGAATCCTAACTCAGCCTCCTGCTCACTATTGTCCTTGGCAGGCTACTTGAATTATTTCTTAATTGGTTAGTGCTTCTAATGTATCCCTGTTGTAGTACAAAGCCACCTGGCCTTGCTATCAGGGAACTGGGTTGGACCAATAGTTTGTTGCTGATCCTTGGAGAAATTTAATTGCTTTGACCTTCAGCTTTCTGACAAGTATTTTGCAAGGACTAAATGAAACTGTATATTTGGAAGGACTTGGAATAACATAATGCCACTGTTAGATGGAATTTATCCCTCTGTCTTCTGCTTTCCCATTTCCCCAAGAACCTTCATAGCATACCCTTGATTACCTAACCACGGTGTAACTGTGATATCTCCCAAATAATGGACTCTAGACAGGACTCTGTGATAATGCTTGGCATACACATGGTGGTCAAGCGCTGCTTTTATTTTTGTACCTTTGGAAGGCAGGGCTGCATGCCACCTAAGAGCATTAATGCTGTGGCCTGAATTCAAATCTGGGTTCTGCCATTTACTACATGGGCAATCCTGGGTAAGTTGCTTAACCTCTCCATGCTTCAACCTCCTCGTTTGTGAACTGGGTATAATAATAGCACCTTTCTCAAAGGTTTGTTGGGAGGTTTATATTTATTCATATTTATAAAGGGCACGTGATAGTGTTACAGGAGTGTTTGGGTAAATAAAACTTGTCTGCCAACTTCCTGGGCCAGCAATGGTCATTATCCATCTGTTGGCCTGATTTGGACTTTTTGCCTAATAGAAAAGGAAAGTCCTTGCTGACCCTGTGTCCCACCTCACCCATACCCTGGCCCTTGGCCAGGGCCTGGAGCACCTTCCTGGGTTGGGTCTCTTGGGAGTGGAGGCTGGGATGGGCTGGGAGCTGCTCCTCACTGCTCAGGAAGGGAACAACAGGCAGGGAATGATCTGTAACCGCCCAGTGGCAGCACAAAGGTGGCGCAGGAGGAGCTTCCTCTTCGGGAGGAAGGGAGAAGGTCAGCAGCCCACATCCGGCCCTGCCCATTCCTCCCAGATGCTGTGGAAAGATGGCCTGGCCTCTTCGTCATTGCTGGGTGGGGTCCTCTTTTCTTCACGCTGGGGCAGGTCCCTTGGAGAACCTTGGTTTGCAGAGCTGGGCACACACAGCTGACCCTTTCCACCCCCAACAAACACTCAGTACAGGGAGTACAGGATGAAGCAACTAATTGACAACTGAGCTATCTGTTTTACTTTCCCCTGGGCTGTCCCAGGCTGCAGAGGCCCACTATCTAGATGTACAATGTCCATAGGGAACGGTGACTTAGTTCCCAGGTCCATTGCCCTACATAAGGCCATAGTTTTCCTTCTCTCCCATGGCCACAGATGCTACCTTGCACCAGGGCTTGCTTTTCATTCATGTGTGACATATACAAAAGGAATCAGCCTATGGCTTTGCAAAAGGATAATACTGTACCTTCTAGCTATTGCCCACTCTTGCTGGAGAGAGTTATAGATTCTGTGACACAGGCTGGCTAAGCTCATTTCACTAGAGCAGTGCAGTTTGTCCCTTTATTCAATGTAGAAACAGGCTTGGAACATGTGGAGACCTGCTGCAGTATGCCAAAGGTGGCTCCTCTACAGTGGGGTTGGGAAGCTCCTGTTCTGCATGTTGGGAGGCAGAGGTTCATCCAGGAAAGGAGCCCCAAAGAGATGGGAATGATTTCCCTCAAGGAAGAGGTAGAGTTCTTCAGGACAGGCTGGGCAAGGGGGTTTTGCTGAGATCTTTCTGGTAAGGTACAATTGTTCTAGTCAGCTCCAAGTACAGCTAAGCCTGTGTCCATGTAGAGGCTTCAGGAAGGTCTCCTGAGTTAATAACTTTGTTCCTGTTCAGTCCATTCTGACCTTGATCAAGGATACAATGAGAGCCAGAAGAACAGATGCTGGGACACAGTTGCTGTAAGAGCTAGTGAGTTCCATCCATTCATCCATCTGTCTATCTATTTATCCATCCATTTGTTGAGTACCCATAATGAGCCAGATTTTGTGTTGGAGAGTTGAAATCCATGGAGGAAAAGGTTGTGGCACTTATTTCCAACTGTTTTCCAGTAAAGGAGATAGCATCACTCAGCCCTACTGAGGTGGCTTAAATGAGAAGGAAATGAGATTATCTCACAAAACAAGAAGGACAGAGGTAGGGAGGGATTCTTATAAGTCAACTGGGGCTCAATAGCATTGAGATCTCAGATTTTTTCGGTCTTTCTGCCTGACCATCATCCAAGTACCTGCCAGGTCACCTCAGGGTGTCAATGTGGCTGCCACACATCCACAAACTGCAGGCCAACTTGTAAATAACTGAGGCATGTAAGAAATAATTTCTTCTTGTGCTCCTTTTTAAGAGAGGAGATCTTTCCCATGATCCTTAGCAGATCCTCCCTTCAGCTGTCATAGCTAGCTGTATCACCTGTCTGTACCCAAATAAATCTCTGAGAAGGGAAAAGGGCTTAGCACACCTGGCTTAGGTGGGTCAGAATTTGCCTCTGAAGTGGAGGTGGAGATGCCTTCCCTAAGGGATGTTAGCTGTGTGATCAAAACCAGGGTTTTCTTTATCAAGAAAGGGGAGCTGACTATCAGGTTGGCTACTCACAGTGTCTGCTGGCTACAAGATGAAAGATGGAGCATACTGTGTTTGTTTCCTTACCCCAGATGAGCCTGGTAAACCCACCCCTGGTTTTCTCAGCTCCCTTCTCTGCCTGTTTGTCTTTCTCCTAGACTGACTGCTTGGCCACAAACTGCTCCTTGTTTGTTGTTAAAACAAACTTTTTTAACCAAGTGGAAACTTCCGACTATAGCATTTTCTTTCTCCCTCTATCCCAGCCTTACACACACCATTGGGTTACTCTAAACCCTACATCTTCAGGGAAAAGTAAATTCCAGCACACTGTCCCTTTTCTGCCCCAACTGCCCCCCATCCATTTCCTAAAAAGTTTACATGAGTAGTCAGACATCTATGAGCCTCCACTTCTCATAATTTCTTCATATTTACAGCCAAAGATTGGACTTGACTTTGGCAAGGAGAAAAGACACCCAAACTCATGCACTCCACCCCCCATTGCCTACCCAGAAGGAAGATGCTTCCAAGAGCTGCTTGCCTGATGAGATCCATAGCAGACACGAGGAGGGGTCCTAGTGGTAAATAGCCTCCTCCATCCAGTCCAGAGACAGTACCTGACCACTGGGCACTGAGAAGGGAACCAAAGGATTTGTGGCAAATGACTAAACCCTCACTCAGTTGCCGTAAGCATGAAGAGACACCATAACCAGATATTGTCCTTGGGGATCTGACATAGGAAGCCTAGAGAATCTTCCCATGATGCTTGCTGCACTAGATCCAAAATCAAGGCCTCTTCTCAGAGCCATGGGCTCTGTAACAGGCCTTGCCTCCCTCCAGGTTTTACTTGTATCACTTCCTGGTAGCTTCAGCTTCAACTACACTGTCCTTGCTGTGCTTTAAATGTGCTGAGCTCATTCATACTCTGGTTCCCTCTATCTCAGCGGCCTTTCTCCTCTCTTAGTTCAAAAGCCAGTTTTTCAGACATAGTTTCCTTGGATATCTATACAGGGTAATCCTTTCATTTTTACTTTCATTGTTGTATAGCTGATTAGACAATACACTGTTAGTGGTTCATTTCTTTGTTATCTCTCTCCCCAAAGAATGCAAGCTCCATTGAGGGCAAAACTTTGGACTACCTTGATCCCCACTCTGTTTTAGAGCACAGAATATAGAGCTTGATTTGTAGACGGTGTTCAGTTATGAATAAGTTAGATGTATCACAAGCCCAGGTCATGTTTCTGGCATGATATGCAAAGAAAAAATACATATGTCTGCCACCAATATGCTTGACAGAAGTTAGCTGGAGTGGTGGCCTCTCCACCCTTACATGTCCTGCAAAGACAAACATACTGGAGTGAGTTGGCCCGAAGAAGCAGGTATAGACTGTCTTATAGATGACCTCTCTTTTCCTTTTTCCTCATCTTCATATGCTAAGGCTGATTATACTTCCAGAGGGCTTGAAAATGAGCAATGGTTGAGTGGAGGTTGTGACACTATAATGCTATCCGGTTACTATTACATCTAATAATAATAATCCTGGGGCCGGAGATTTAGCTCAGTGGTTCCGCCACTTGCCTTGCAAGCACAAGGATCTGAGTTTGATCCCCGGTACCCCCCCAAAAAAAGGTTTAAAAAAAAATCCCTACACATGCCTGAGGTACCAGGCACTGTGCTGTGTGGACAACATACAGACCACACAGAGGAAGACTCTGCCTCCTGTGGAGGTCAAGTGATTTGTTCAAGGTCCCTGAACTAGCAGGGGAAGAAGCTGAGGTTGTGACCTTATACTTCAACTGGAAATCCCATGCTTTTAACCATTCCACAGGACATCTACCTATGTCCAATGTGGGGTCACTGTTAGAATGAGATAACAGTCTACCCACCTAACACAGCTTCTAGCATGTTCCATATAACTGTTTTTAATTGAGATATAATTCACACACAATAAAGTTCACTGTTTCAAAGTATACAGTTCAGGACAGGGGATTTAGCTCAGTGGTTCCACTGCCTGCCTTGCAAGCGGAAGGACCTGAGTTCGATCCCCGGTTCCAGAAAAAAAAAATTACGTACACAAAGTATACAGTTCAGTGAATTATATTCACAGAGTTGTGCAACAGTCACCACTATCTAATTCATTACCTTCCCCTGTAACTCATACCTCATCGCTTCCACTCTCTGCTCCCCCTAGTCCTAGGTAACCACTAAGATATTTTCAGACTCTGGACCATCTGGGTGCTGGTGACTCTGTGGCATTAACATTGGAGGCCCCTATGATTGCAGCTTTCTGCACTAAGTAACCACAAGGCTGTAGATGTTGGCCAGAACTGGGCAGAGAGGAAAAGAAGAAACTAAGCCAGAGTCTGCCCTGTGCTCCCGGGTTGTGGCCTGAGCCTTGCCCATATCCCAGTAGGTTCAGCACAGCTCTTTCTCTTCTCAAGTTTCATCTTTATCCAGCAACTTCCTCCTCTGGCACATCAACCAGCATGTGGGTACTCTGCAGCACCCCCAGGAATCTCTATGAGAATCACAATCTGAGCATTTTACTTAAAACTGCAAAGACCCAAAAGTGGTGGTCCAGGACACTTCTCCTGGCTTGGACCCTGGATGCAGGTAGGAAGGAGGTGTCCAGCAAATGTTATACATCTCTGTCTCTACATACTCCTCTCCCAACTGGACACTGGACTCCAGGAGAAACATGGGACACTGAGTGGCAAGTCATTCCTTGCAGTGGGAAGAAAGTCACCAGAAGGCAGCATACAATCTGAAGATAGGGGAAACAGGCAGAACAGAGGTGACCATAGGACTCAGGCACCAACCTAGCCTTTCTTCATCCCCAGCTAGAACCATTTCTGCCTCCATGAGGTCTCTCTGAGAGAACCTGCTAGCATGAGGCTCCAAGCCCTCAAGTTGAAGTCAAGATCTGTTTTCACCCCTCACCCCAAGTCTTCAAGTGGCCACAGCTGTGTTGGGGCCTCTCCAGGACCAGATGCCTTCAAATAAGGCAGCCATCTAGGAGAAGCAGAAAACATCTTTTGGTACCTACCATTGATTAGTTGCTCCTCTGCAAAATGGGAATTACAGGACCTGTATATAAAACTGCACTGAAGACTGGATAAGTCAACTGTTAAGAAAATAAAAACTAGAGAAGTCACCACCTTTCTGAACCCCTGCAAAACAAAGGCTCATCGAGAGAATCAAGGGCATTGATAATGGCAATGTCCAGGCCAGACACTGTGCTGAGCACTTTAGGTACACCAGCTCATTTAATCCTTGCAGTAGCATACAAGATAGACACAACTGCAACCACCTTTGCCCCATGAATGAGGGAGATGTGTGTGGCACTGAGAGGTTCGATTACTTGTAACACTGGAGAAGAGGCTATGGTTGACCAGGGAAGTCCAACTCCCAAGCCTGCATGGTTAAGCCCCAGGCTGCAGCTCTTTCCCAGCTGAGTTATTGGAAAGCACTTTGTATGGGAGGAGGCTCCATATACCACTTAGCTAATGTAAGTCATTGATTGGGTGGGGGTGGGGGATCCCAGCCAGCAGCCTCCGAAATGACCGGTGGCTGAACCCAGACTGGGCTCCCTGCCCTGGGACCAGGGCAAAGCCTGGGGACAGATGGCCTCGTGTCCTCTTGGCCTGCCCCCATGGAAAAACCTAAGGCCATCTTCCTGTGGGCTCTGCTGAGGTGTGGGCAGGGGTTGCTGTGGAGGAAGGTGGGATCCAGCAGGTCCAGGCAGGTCTGCTCTGCTGAGGCCAGGTGCTTATAGTGGCAGGGACACCCCAGACCAGCGGGCCAGCACGTCCTGAGCACAAGTCCCTGCCCGGGAGGCCCGGCTAATGACCCCGCACATTCCGGTCTGCATGGGCCCAGAATTGGCTGAAGGCAGGCCCATTAGCTGGAATCCTCCCAATGCTCACACATCAGAATGGAGGGGGAGAAGGGAAAAGTTGAAAAAGAGCTAATTATCGCTTTTATCAGAGAGGGTGGGTTGATGGGTCCTGCCCCAGGGCAGCTAGGGCTGCATTAAAGATTAAACGCCAGGTGGGGGGAGTGGGGCTTGTCATTCCACAGGAGGGAGGTCGGCAGCCTGCCCCACGGAGACCTGGTGCCTTTCGGCAGCCTTAGATCTGTCGGCCGAGCCCTCTGTCCCAGCGCCCACCACAACCACATTCCACCAGGGGACCCCCACGGCGCCCGTCGTCCATTCTGCCCGCCACAGTGGGGAGGGTGGCTGAAGTCCAAATTTGCTCCCTCAAGGGATGCAGGGTCGGGCAAGCCTAATTACCCAATTGGTAGGTTTCCTGGCACCTGTCTTGGGGTACTACTTAATGACTCCTGCAGATCACCCAGTGACCTTGTGTGTAGGACCTACATGGGAAGTATATAAGGTCTGGCAAGGACCCAAGGTCAGTTAGTCTGACCCTCCTTGTCATTGGCGAGCAGGGCCCAAGGTCCAGAGAAGGAAGGACCTTGGTCAATCACACTACTATTTGCTTGGTCCCGAAAGGCTATAAGTCACTAGAGGATAAGGCTGCATCTTCAGTACTTAGCTTTATACTTAATGTGCTAAGGTTAAAGAACTGGGGTGACAGACTTAGAGCAATTGAGGCAGAGTGACTTCATTATGCCATTGCAAGTCAGTAGTGTTTTGGACATACTGAGTGTTCAGTGTGTGAGTGTTGGTTGTGTGACACTTAAGAGAACATATTAGGCATTTTCTAAATCTTGGGAGCTAGTTACTGACTTTGGAGAATGAATGGAGGTGGATATCATGGTCTTATCAGGTCAATCCAAGGCATGGGTGGGAGTTGGGTTGCTGAATGCCACAAACAGACTGACCATAAAGAAGTGGTGTAGAGCCTGGCAGCTGCGCTAATCCAGATGTACTAGGAGTCTTGTTTGAGTCTTAATAAAGATGTCTATCAAGTTATCTCTCCATCCACAGAGACACTTAAGGCACGATGTACACTGTCCAGCCTCACCAAAGATTCCCAGCTCCTTCCTGGCCAGCTTATCCCTTCTAAGGGTCTGCCTTTGGCCAGCAGAATGAATTGGGTCCTTTGGTTCTTACTCTTGCTATTACCAATCTCTCTAGAAGCCAACAGAAACCAGAACCTTTCCAGTTTGGTTTCTTTGGGCTTCTGGCCTCAGCTCAGAATTTGATAGTTGTTGTTACCTCTCCTTATGGTGAGGAGACCCCACAAATGACATATATATAAAGGTCTGCCTTGGGGCTGGGGATTTAGCTCAGTGGTTCTGCCACTTGCCTCGTAAGCGCTAGGTCCTGAGTTGGATCCCCGGTACCAAAAAAAAAAAAAAAAGCAGAGTACGGGGATGGGATGTGGCTTGGTACTGAAGGCCCTGAATGCAAGCCCCAGCACAGTCAAAAAATAAACATGAAAATAATGGAAAAAAAAAAAAAAAAAAAGGTCTGCCTAACTCAAGGAGGCACTGGCCTAACCTGTCCTGCTCACATACACTGTCCCACAGGCATATACCCTTCACCCACAAAGACCATAAAGGCCCCAGGCTGAAACTGCTCTGGTCATATAGATAGTTGGAGAAGCCAGGTAGCATGATGCTAGGAAAGGTTTGAATAGAGTAACCTGTTTCTCACAATCAAGTGCTTCTAGGAGAAATCTACAGTCCTGGACTATAGAACTGTAGTCCAGAACCTCTAGTTCTCCAATCTTTTGATTAATTGTGTGAGTATTTGATTACATACATCATCCACTGGATTGTAAACTGCATGAAAATTCATCCCTGAACTCCAGCACCTGGGCTGGCACAGCAGGACTAAATAAATATGTATTGAAGGTAAATATTGAAAGGGGAGGAGAGTGGGAAAGATAAAGGAAGGGAAGAAGGAGGGACAAAGGAGAAGAACTTTTTCAGGAGCTGAGGTGGATGAGGGCCAGGTCTGGCTCACAAGGAACACACAGTCCGGTGGGGCAGTGAGAGGGGACAGAAGGATAGGCACCTACCATGCAGGATGGTTAGTGCAGGCATAAGGGCAAAACCAGTCGATGGCAGAAGCTCAGACAAAGGTATGATTCTCTCGGGAGAGTTGGGACGTGTTCTCTGGCTGGATCTCAAAGGCTGAGCAGGTTCAGGTGAAAAAAAAAAGGAAAGTCAGTCTTGGCAGGACTGGCACAAGCAAAGGCATGGAGGTGTTGCATGTAGCCAGGGCCAGGGACCTTGAGAGGCATGAGAGATACGGGTCTGAGAGGTAGCTGGATGGTGGGGCCGGGGCGGGGGGGAGCTGCGGAGCTGGCATCCAGCCACCGACAGTAAAAGGGGATTTGAAGCTCTGCAGGCTGCCATTCACTTCACCAAAAACAGAAACCATTTAGTCTGGGGACCCGGAAGCCCCTGCAGAGAATGGTTCTCTGCCCTGATGAGCAGAGAACAAAGAAACACCAGCCCTGGTGACAGGGTGAGACAGGTCTCCTGTGAAGACATTTCTGGCCAGAAGGCTGACAGGCTAGAGGGAGGAACATACCTCCTGGTGGGGGAAGTTCCTCCTTGGTGCTCTCTACAGGTACACTGACACACCCCTGGCTGAACTGATGGGCCAGTACAGGGAAGGTTTGAGGGGCCTGTATGAGGACCCTCAGCTTTTTCTCTTCCTAGCTGGGTGACCTTAAGGCAATGCACTTCTATGCATCTCAGTTAACACCATCGTCTTCCTCTAGTCTTTGCATTCCCTTCCCATTCCTCTTGCTCCCACTTTTTTCTCTTCCTGTGAGCCTTACCCAGGGTGTCTGAGGGACCCCATGGCTACTGAGATCCTTGGAAACTAAGGAAGGCAGACTTGTGACAGGATCTGAGAAGGATCATCATGGCCGACACTGTCTGAAAGAGAGATCAACCTGTGGCTGCAGGAGGCAGACCCCAGCTCAAGGGCTTAGTTTTGCCAGGAGTCTCACAGGATGCAGAATTCTACAACCCTGGGACTCCTTTCAGACAGAGGGACCAAAACACCCCCCCCAGTGGGGTGTGGCTTGTCCTGAGACACTGGCTGTGAGTCTACTCCACAGCAATGATGCAGAGAGTCAAGAGCTCCTGTCCCTGCTCTCAGGATGTCAGCTCCCGATGGCAGGAGCCATGGAGGACTTCTCCCCTTTGTCCCCCAAATCTGGCTCCTCTCATCAGCAAGAATCCAAGGAAGCACACCACAGGACCTCACAGACATACATTCTTCCTCCCAAAGCACCCTCCAGCTGGGCAGCCCTTGCCCTTCATGGAGTACTTAAGGCAGAGATGGGAAACCACAAGAATGTTAAGCTGAGATGAAGGAACGTAATGGGCTTTAATCTGAACTGACAGCAGCATTATTAGTCAGCAAAGGGCCGCAGGAGCAGTGGGGACAGGGTGGAGGAAAGGGGATTGAGGAGGAGGGACACAGGACAAAGAGACACGGAGCAGACCTGTGTAGGGCAGGGCTTCCAAGGTGGAGTGCCATGAGAGTGTTCCATGACTCCAGCAATGGTAGTAATGATAACGGCAGCTTGTTTAGAGCAGGTGATGCACAAGGCACTGTTGGAAGCCCTTGATTATCAAATGTAACATTCTTAATGTAGGTGTTAACATCATCATCCCCATTTCACTGATGGTGTAAGAATTTAGGCACAGGGCCGGGGATTTAGCTCAGTGGTTCCACCGCCTGCCTCGCAAGTGCAAGGACCTGAGTTCGATCCCCGGTACCAAAAAAAAAAAATAAATAAATTTTAAAAAAATAAATAAATAAACATAATTTGAAAAAAAAAGAGAATTTATGCACAGAGAGGTCCATCAATAAAGAATCCCAATCCAGGTGGCAAGGCTGAGGACTGGCTATTCCTGGAAGCTTCCTTCAGTTCTCTAGAAGGCAAAGGTCTTTCTCAGAAGTCAATGAGATGCGATGAACCCTTTCAAGATATAGAAGAGCCTGGGGCTGTGTAGCAGGGAAGGAAGGACTGTGTGGAGCTCTGCCCACAGGATTGGAGGCCCTGACCACTGTTACCTGGCTGGTGCTCACCAATGCCCGGGTGGAGCTTCGGGTTAAGGCACGAATTTCACTGTCTTCCAAGAAGGAAGAGAAGGGACATAATCACCAGTTCTTCCTACTGGGTAAGGTGGTCACAGGACAGAGGGCCTGATCCAAAGAGACAGGCTCAAAAAGGTGCCCTGTAAGAAAGTAACACCCTCCTACCCAATCCTGCATGTGCACATAGTTAGCTTCCGACCATCTAGCCGGCCTGGAAACTGGATTTTGAAAACATCCGGGTTCAAAAACTAGGACACAGATCATTCTAGTTGTGGTTAATAGGCTTGAGATGAGTCTGAAGTAATGGTTCTCTTCCCACTGTGAGGAAAAGCCAAGGAGGAAAGCACAGACATCTTGAGACATGAGAACAGGAAGTAGCTGAGAGGCCACGTGGGGCTGAAGCCTGATAGCGTGACTTCGGGAAGGTCACTTAACCTTTGCATGCCCTATTTTCTCATCTATAAAATGGGGGCAGTGATTGCAGGGCCTTGCTCCTGGCAGGATGACTGTGAGGACAGGGCACTAATCCATTCACAACATCTGGCATAGCACCAGGCACATCGCTAGTGCTCAGGAGCCTTGGTTTACATCACTGGACACTACACAGCCTTGGACCTGTGGTGGGGGCCATCTGTCCCTTTTTGGGTTTCTTCATCTACGACAGGAGATGAACCCTCAGACCCTCAGTAGTTGTTTTTGATCTCACATTTGAAAGGGCACTGTTTAGGAGAAGCATGGGCCCCCTGAACAGGGCACCCTGAGCTTCAACCTTCTCTACCTCCCTGTACCCAGAGCTAGCTTGGTGGAAACTGTAATATGCTGCAGCAGAGTTGGGAGTTCTCATCACTTGGGACTCCCAGAGGCCAGGAATCTATCAGTGGAGTCAGAGGCAACATTAGGGTTCCCTCTCCCTAGGCCCTGCTAGTGAGAGCAAAATAATTGAGGAATAGTAATGGCAACAGCCACCATACATGAAGCACATTCTACTGTATGTGAAAGGCACTTTCTAGGAATGCCTTCTAATTCCCCCAATAACTCTTTTTTTTTTTGGTACCGGGGATCGAACTCGCGTCCTTGTGCTTGCTCAGCAGGCGGCAAAACCACTGAGCTAAATCCCTGGCCCTCCCCTAGTAACTCTGCAAGGTTGGTTTCATCACCCCTTGCCATAACCTCCCCATCCCCTAATGCCCCCCATCTGGCCAGTTCTTCCTTAAGCTTCAGGTGGTGGCTGCACCCTTACTCCTCTGGGGCATTTTCTCAGATGGCACCCTATACCCCACCGATGTTCCTACAAGCACCCTCTATTTCCCCTTTGTTAAAAAATCATCATACTTTATCTCCATGCTATCTTTTTAATTATTTATTTTGGGAATGTATATATTTATACAAATGAATTTATTTTGGGAACCATTCACATGGTTCAGAATTCAAAAGCAACAAAGGACACAGTGAAAAATCCCCCTGCTTTCCCATCTTGGTTCCCCAGCCACTGAGTTTTTCTGTCCCGGGGAGCAGGTTGCCAGTTTCATCACACTGAGTAGTGATGATTTGTTTATCCGTCTCTGTCCTTCAAGAGCCTGCCTTGCTAACTACTTCATCTCTAGGGCACAGCACAATGCCTGGCATGTGAGTGCTGTGTATGCTCTGTCTGTCCATCCATGTATCCATCCAAGAGACTTAGAGAGATATCTATATGTGGATTTTTTTGTTTAATGAAAGAGGCTCCAAGAAGAAAGGAGACTTGCCTACTTGGCTCTATCTAACTGCCAAGACCATGTTCACTGGGGACTCTGTTTATCTATCCTCTGCAACATTTGACCATCCTCTATGAACTGAATTCTGACTTCATTTTTCAAGTGTAATTTTTTGACTTTTAAAAAATTTTATTAGTTTGTGTTTGCAGGATACACAGTTTACAATCATCCTGGGAAATGGGTACCTGTGTAAATTACAGGCTGTTTCTTCTTTAATCCCCACTCCCTTGCTCCCCTCATCTCTTCCTCCTCCTTTAATTCCCGATTTTCATTCTTGTCGATACCATTAATCTTAGCACATGTTAAGGCTATAAACTGTTTACATTCGTTGAGGTTATTCGGTTCCTGTATGTGGCAGACCCCTTTATCCTACTTATTTCCCCTCCCCCTCCTCCTCACGCCTCGCCCTTATTTCCTTGGACCCCTTTCCTATTGCAAGAGATCCATCCCCTAGTCCCCTTTCATCCGTCCTTTTTTATTCTCTTTGTACTTTGACTCACTCAAGTATGATTTTTAAGTGGGAACATAAATAGTGCCTGTCATTAATCACCACAAAATGAGGAGCTGCGGGTCAGGAAATGGAGCATCGCCTCCCAGAAAGTCCCCGTGTGTCCCCCAGTCCTCAGCCCATTTCAACACTGCCCCAGTGATGCTGTGCTGAGGATCTTCCTACTGATCTGTGCCCCCACTCACCACAGGGCTCTCTTTACTCCTCTGGAAGATGGGAAAGGGCCTCTTCTGCTATGGATCTTCGATGTCTTCTCTAGCTTAACCCTCTCTCCCACTGGTGCTGCTCTCTGCTAGCAGTAAAATTAGGTGACAGCTACAGAAGGCTTTGGATTAAAGCTAATGCTTGATGCCAATATAACCAATGCAGGGGAAGACAGCCAACCTGCCGATGTCCCTGGTTCTGGCCCAGGCCAAGGGACAGAGCTGTGGGTCCTCAGAAGAGCTGGAAGGAGAGACAGGAAGGGGCAGCTCATCCCTGGAGGAACAGCTGGAGCTGAGAGGTGGGAAGGCCCTTCTGTGTCAGGCCCAGCAGCCTATTTTCTAGAGGGTCAGGTCATCCCTCTTGTGGGAACTTCAGGTTCAGGCTTCCACACAGCTTTATTCCTGGTGGTAGAGCCAGCCAGAGGTTCTGGGAGCCATAAAAGGGAGGTGATAGAGAGTGAAGGGAAGGAAAGGGAGGAGAAAAAAGAGAAGGCGCCTGGGAAGTGAAGAGCCAGCATGTCAGAGAGGGACAAGGTGTCAGCTGCTACAGGAAGCCTGCTATAGCTGGTCACTGCTGGGGAGGGAAATGGGGATGGGGCGGGAATATGGAGAACAAGAGTCACAAGTCGATTCATGCATTTGTCTTTCCATTCATTCATCCCAAAAGACCATGGATGTCAATATTGAGAGATAATTGCTAACTGAAGTACAGGTGGAAGGCTAAGGAAATACAAAAGAGGGACCAAAAACCTATTTGACAGGTTGAAGTATGGATACTGTGGGAGTCAGCCAACTTCAGTGGAGCTATTTAAGCCAGTTATGAAGCAAATACAGAAGCAGGCATCCCCTAGTACTCCCCAGCTCTGTGGCTCATCTCTTCCCAAACCTCCACGTTCCAGTCCATTTATTGCCATCACTGTGTTGAGTCCTAGCCCTGTCCTATACTTGCTGTGTGACCTCAGGTAAGTGATCTAACCTCTCTGATCCCCAGTTTTCTCAGCAGGAAAGTAGAAATGGTACCAACTTGGAGAGTTGTCATGACATTCAAACATAACAGTGCATGAGAGGGGTACTTTGCCAAGTGCCTGGCACCTGTGTTGAATGTGCTCAGAGTGGCTTCTGTTGCTATTGTCAATAGCAGCAGTAGCAAGTTCATTTACCAAACCTCAGGGCTCTGTCTTCAGGCTAGAGAGGAGAACAGAGGCCATTCCCAGCATCCCCCATCCTTAGCCTCCAGCCTTTACGGAAACATGAGAAGCAGAGCTTCAGGAACTCATGTGTGCCCCCCACACCCCTTAATCCTTCCTGAACTTGGAGGTGGGGGGTAGGATGGGGGCGGCACCACTGCCACACCTGCACGCTCTGACATCTCCTGCCTCTGGGCAGAGAAAGCAATTTCAGAAATGACATGTTGCCAACAAGCAGAAATCAGCTTGTGAATTAAAATGTGTCTGCGTCAGGTGACCCCAGGCTTGGGGGTTGGCTGCATGAAGACAGCTGAGATTAGAGGCTGTCAGCTGCAGGAGGGGCTGTGCAGGAAGGGGTGGTGGACTGGGGCTACCATTGCTCCCTAGGCCTTTGGCCACCCTGGACTTGTTCAGGCAGGGGGGCAGGAATTCAGACAAGGGGTCAGGTCTGCCATGGCTCTGAGTGGCCTCCATCGCTCAACTGGCCACTCTCCATAGTGGGGCTGGTGGGGGGGTCCAGCATGGCTCCCCTGAATGGCTCTAGCATAAACACACTAATGGACCTGAGAGAGCCAGGGAGGAATGTGGGCCCCATAGCCCCTGGGAACTGGGGATGGGAAAGGGGTGATTAGACACCCAAGACACAGCCAGCCTCTACTCTGCAGGTATGCAGGAAGGAGAGAAAAGGAGAGGGCGGGAGGTGAAAGAAGGAGGAAGGAGAACTCCAGGAGGAGGAAGGAGCCCACCAGCCATGCTAAATTCTGGCTCCTCCCTGACCCCCCTGTTTGAGTCCCCAGGCCTTGGAGGCCCTGTCCTTTACTCCTAGGGAAGTGGCAGGAGAAGGCTGTTGGATCTGCAGCCTAGCTCTTTCCTGCGGCCCTGGATATGGCAGGGTACCACTCTAGTTCAGTTTCAGGAAATGGAGATCATGGCTATATGTACCCATGGGGCTGCCACTGCGACTAACAAGGATATGGCCTGACCTAGGAGTTCCCTAGGCAATTTGACTCACACGGTCACATCTCTGAGTGCTGAGATCCTGCATTCTAGTGACCTCTCTCCTTGTGTGTGACTCTCTGAAGGCCAGCCTAGGTCTCATAGCCATGCCACCCCAGCACTCTGTCACATATCTAGTGCACCTTATGTGACCCATCACGTGGCTACATGAGTAGTTACATGAAGGGACCCCAAGTGAGAGTGGCTATGAACTAAGGATGGGGAGTTAAGGGGAAGGATCCTACCTGCCTTCCCCTTCCCGAATGTTCCCCACCCTGTCTCAGATCCTTGGTCTAGCCTTTTACAGTCCTTCTCTAGAACTAGGCCTGGCAGACGGTGCTTGGGGTGAGCTGGCAGCCATATTCACCCACCTGGAAATTGGGCACATGGAGAGATTATTGTATATTTCTTCAGGTGTCTGGGAAGCAGAAGAATTGACCTTAGGGCCATCTCAGTAGCTCCAGGACTTGGGGTCACCATAGTCACACTCCACAGAGCCCAGAACATGGCAAGAGCCAGAACAGGACCAATGGGGATGAGGGCTTCTGGTTGGTGAGGAGGTAGGTCGGCTCAAGACTGTAGAGACAAGTCTGACTCATGATTTTTAAGACAGGAAATCTCCCACCTCCAATGTTTTCTCCACCTGCTTCAGAAATCCCATTGGGAGAGGACAGTCTCCTCAACCCCTGCTCAGAGAAAAATAATCACAGAAGCAACTTAGCAATTGGAGAAGATTCCAGAGGGCAATGGTCAAGAGCTCAGGCATGAGAGAGGCCTAAGTTTGAATCCTGGCTCTACCAAATTGATTTATGCATTTGTCTTTCCATTCATTCATCCCATAAAACAATGGATATCAATATTGAAAGAGGGTCCAAAAACCTATTTGACAGGTTGAAGTATGGATATTGTAGGAGTCAGTCAATTTCACTGGAGATATTTAAGCCAGATATGAAGCAAACACAAAAGCAGGTATCCCCTAGTACTCCCCAGCTCTGTGGCTGGGAGCAAATGTTTTAAGCTCCCTGAACCTCAGTTTCTTTGTCTGCAAAATGGGAGTTATAATTCTTACTCCGCAGAGCATTTGTGAAGATAAACAGGAATTCCCCAGGGGTGGGGAAGAAAGGAAAGCTCATCTCCATAGAAGATTGCCAACTAATAAAGAGAAGAGATGATGGATTTAGAGAATCAGTACTTTGGATGGATTTGGGCAAGGGTCAGCTGTGGATGCTGCCACTACTGGGTAAAATGTTGTTGGGCAATATGATACTCCTATAGTCTCAAAGCACCACCCAGGGGTTGATTCATGAGTCCCAAAGGGAAAAGGGTGACTTTCCATTGGGACAGCTGGCAGAAACCACCTTAACCAAGCAATGAAATCCAACATCACCAAATGACATCCTGTGGCTCCTGACCAAATGTATGGATAAGGACACTCAGGCATCTTCTTGAAATTTTAGGAAACAATCAGACCAATCTCAGTTGAGAGATGTTCTACAAGACATCTAGCTTGAACTCTTCCAACTACCAGTATCATAAAAAGAGCAGGAGGTCTACTCTGGACTACAGCAAAGATATGACAGCTGAATGCAAGGGCTGCTTCTTGGGTGGATCCTGGACTGGGGTTGGGGGAGGAGCATCATAAAAGAGTTAAAAAACATTTTTTTGGAGATAGGGTTGTATTATGTAGTTCAGGCCATGGCCTTGAACTCACTATGTAGTCCAGGCTGGCCTTGAACTCATACCAGTCTCCTACCTCAGCCTCTTGAGTGCTGGGATTACGGGTGTGCACCACCACACCTGGGTCATAAAGAACACTTTGAGGTGAATTGGGGAAATCTGAAAATGGATGGTATTGCAGATAACACTGGGTGAATGTTAAAACTCCAAGATGTTCTTGTTTTTAGGAGATCTGTGATAAAGTACTAGATTGCCAATGTCTGCAAAGTTCTCAAAGTGGTTCAACAAAATGAATATATGTAGAGATACTGTGTGCACAAACATGGCTCAATGCTTTTTAAAGGGGGATGCCATGGGTAGAAACCTACTAGTGATTGTCTCAACAAGCCCTGATCCCTTAGGAAGAGTGGCAGCTCGAGCAGCTGAAGGTGGAGAGGCCTGAGGGCCTTTTTGTGAACCGGTTTCTGGGCAGGAGTTTTGTGAACCGGTTTCTGGGCAGGAGCAGGAAAGCTCAAAGGGGGGTGGGGGGCCTGAAGGCGGTGCAGGTTAGAAAGAGCAAGGGAGGCAAAACCCCTGGGTCTGCATGCTGGCAGTGTGGCCTTTGGTGCCTTACCTAACCACTCCATGCCACAGCCTCCTGTCTGTGAAAAGGGAAGAGGGTGGACCACGTGTGAGGTTTAAGGGGGAAAGCAGGGGAGAAACCCCTTGGTAAGGTGAAGGCTGCCGCCACCTGTGGAGTCGGCTGTCTGTCATTGCTCAGAACCAGCTGGAGACCAGGCCCAGGGACACCGGGTCCCAGAAACATGTTAGGACTGGGATGAAGGTAGGAAGGAAGATGCCCTCAGGACTGCCTCCCTCCCTGAGGACCCCAGGAAAGGTAATCTGGGCTGGGAAATAAGCACTGCCTGGTATCCTTTTTCAGAAAAGGGTCCCTTGCCCCATATTCTCAGAAGCTGTGGCTTCCCAGAGCATGTTGGGAAGGCAGTGTGACGGGGGAACTTGGGAGTTGACATGTAAATGGCCTAGACCCTTGCATGCCAGCATCTTGTTTCTCCTGCCAGATCCCAAGTCCCTGAAGACCCCTGCTTTGCTTTATCCTACCTCCACCCATCCCACATTACTGGCCACAGGGTGAGTGAGGGCTCTAGAAATACTTGTCAAGTCCAGGGAACACCCCGGTTCCAATCTTATTTTTATGTGTCACCGGAGATAGGATTACAACCTTCCTCTAGGCTTCAATTTACCCAGAATCTATAAAGTGGAGTAACCTCTCCCTGCCTCACCTGCACCCAAGAAGACACAGCAATGTGGAGATCACACTTTGGAATCCAGGAGATCTGTGTTCAAATCCTGGCATATCTGCTTGCTAGTGGGAATTAGGAGCTTTCCTCTTTTTCCTTAGCCATTTTAGGTGGCAGTGTCCAATGTGCAGGGTCATTGCAATAAATCAACACAAAATAGGTACAAATAACTGGCATGAAGTTTTTTATTGGTTGTCTTTCCACCACCAGGATATCAGCCCCACTTGGTCTTATATACTATGGTACCTCAGTACCCAGGGGGGTGCCTGGCATTCAATAGGAACATCATAATCACAGATGGATGTAGTGGGCACTTAACAAATGATAGCTACCATAAAATGTGCTGGGACAAAAAGCAATGGAAGTTCATGGTTCTTGGGAAAGGAAACTTTGGAAAACAAGAAATAAACTCCAGGTTTAGTATGGGTCTCTGTCCATCTGTCTGCCAGGCAATAGAGGATTCCAGGGCACCTGGGGTTAACTAGAGCAGGGGGCAGACTTTCTGTGCCCATGACAGCCTGGCAAGAACATTCATGAATGAGGAGGGCTGGGGCAGGGGGCACTTAGCAAATTGGAGAGCCTCCATGCATCTTATCCCTTGCACTGGCTTACTGTGGCCAGTTGGGAATGAAGGCCCAGTTTACAAATGGGACTGAATTTTCAAGGAAATACACACACACACACACACACACACACACACACACACACACACACAGAGAAATTCAGCAGGAAACAATATATTTTAAAAAGGAAAATTTCAAACAAGAGCAAATAAAACTCATCTGTGGGCTGGAGGGGCCCAGTGATGTAGCCCAGCCTTTTTGGGCAATATGGACAGAAGAACCCACTGGAATGGCTTCCATAGGGTCTCTCCAGGCCCCTCAGGCAGTTCTAGTTCCAGAAACATGGGACTCCACTTGGAAATGCTGACATGCTATCCAGATTCAAAAGGCCAGAGTCACACAGTGAGGAAAGTAGCCATTTTCCCGTTTCTGGGCTTAGGCTGGTATTCAGGCGTTGGCCCCCAGGCTCAGGGTAAGTCAGCTCCCCCAGGGCCAGGTCCATGTAGACATTCCATGAATATTCATGGAACAATTCCCTGCTGTGTGACTTTGAGCACAGACCTCCATCTCTGGGTCTCATCTCAAAAACGGGCACAGTGATGTAGCCCCAACCACCTCCCAAGGATAATGGAGAAATCAAGTGACTAAAGAGCTAAAAGTGTTTCTGAAAAGGGAAAGTGCTTTACAAATGCCAGGTGTGGTCATTCTTGTTGTCATTATTATTATGAGCAAAATAATTTTGCCAGAGCTAAAGAAGGGGGCCTGGGACCCAGAGGAGCAGAGACTCTGCAAGGAGGATCCAGATCAAGCCAGGAGGGCACATCACAAAAGAGATGCATGCTCAGTTCCAAGACAGATCATGGGACACTGAGCTATTGCGACCTTCCCCAGTCATCGGGCATCTAGCTCAGTGGGGGCCCCAGTCAGGCCAAGCTGTATTTCCCTGGTCAGAGGGCTTCTGGGGAAACACAAACTCCACATGTGCTGCCTGTGAAAGAGAAACTATATAAATAACATAAATACTTTCCCATATATCTTAGCTATATAAATATTCTCTTTTGCCCTAAAAACTATATATGTGAGGTAGACAAAAATACCCTGTAAGCATCTCCCTTAAAGCTACAGAATGAGGGGTTATTGGTCACTCTGGACCCCAGGGGCCCCAGAAGAGCTAAATGGCTCTTTAGGGATAACAGGGAGAGAAAGAGTTGGAAGCATGAAGAGAAAGGGAGAGGGAGGGCTGGACAAAGAGGATCCCCACAAGCTGAGGGGTCAGTGACATGGGTGTCAGTGTTAATGGCCAGCCATGACCTAGGTCATCTGAGTCTACCCTTTATCCTTCTGCAACCCCAGCCCTAACAGCCATAGAGTTGGGATGCAGATGGAGTGGTAGTGGATCAGGGTGCCTTAGCCCTCACATTGCTTCCAAGTGCCTTTCTGCCAGTGCAGCCCAGGGCTGAGCCAAGGTAGAGGCAGTGTTGGAGTCACAGAGCAGCAAGATGGATCAGGCTGGCAAAGAACAAGTTTCCACACAGAGAAGAGTGGAACAAAACTAGAAAACCAGGCTGCAACCCTTTTTTCTCCTTGGGCTAAGATGTGGGCCAGCTGCCAGGGTCAGCAAAGTCATTCTCGCAAGGGGTGTCAAGTCAGTTTGGCTCTACCATCAGAGATCCTTCCAGCATTCCCAGACTGCCTTAAGTCACCAAAGAGGGTGGCTCCTGTGGCTGTGAAGGTCTCAGGGAGGCTGTTGGGCCCAGCCACTGGCCTGCTTCCTGGAGCTGGAATTGCTAAGGGTTCTGTGCACTTGGCTGATTCTGGATTTCCTGTTGCTGCAGAGGGTCAGCAGCCCGGGGTTCAGGGAGAAAGGAAGCGTACAAGAGGGCACAGCAGGCCAGCCAAGCAGCTATAAACTTCCCAAAGGAGGTCACGTCCCCCCTGCTGGCCTCAGGCTCTGCTCTTGGGAAGCATACAGCCTCCAGCAAACTGACCCCTGCAAGATCTTTGTCCTGGGACAGAGATGTGCACTGCTCCCTGGAAACCCTCTACCTGATCCCAGTGGTGCAGGCATCTGTGTGTGCCTACAAATGGATGCAGTTTCTTTTCTCCTTCTACTCAGGGTCTTGGAAGGTAGTACTGGAAATGTCCACAGGTCCAAGGAAGTTAGTTAGCAAAGTCACTTCTATTCCTCAAGTTGGGGCCCAAGTAAGGGGCTATTACTAAATGAAGGGGCCACCAAGAAGGCAGGCCTAGCAGACTCTGCCGGGACAAAAGCCTGAATTAGACAAGCAGCCATGAGAACAGACATGTAACCAGAACCACAGATCATGAGTCTAAGGTCCTTCAGCAACACGAATGTCAGCAGCTGTGGGGCCTCCCAGCCCAGGTGGACCACAGCCACAGGGGCCGGCCAGAATACACTCCAGGGCAAGCTGATACACTGACCTTGCTGCATCCCTGCTGGCACCAAGTGACCGTTACCCTCCTCTGGGTTGCCATCAGTTTGCTTTGACTACCAGGGAAAACGGAAAGGGCTCACTGTCTTCTTCCCCAGCTGCAGGTACACTGTTTGAGTCCCACTCTGGCAGCTAGCTCTCCCACCATTCTCATCTGCCTAGAAGTCTCATTGAACAGAGCTGGATAGCTGTGAGAAATTCAGCTATGGAGAAAAGAATGAAGTCTCAGTGCAACTAGGTTTGAAAAATCAAATCAAGGACATGAGGCTCAAGGGCATGGATCTAACTTGATTCCACTAAACCCAGAAAGATTTCCTTGCTCCAAACAGCTCCTAGCACCACCACCAGAGTAGTGTGGATGTATGGCACCCAGACCTCACACTGCAATCCGAGCAGGGCCAGAGGACTGAACTTACCCATCCCAGCTGGGCGCCTGCCTAGGCTTCCAGCTGGCACTGTTTCTCCTGCATAATCCCAGCGGCTTGCTGGCTCTGGGCCACGCATCCTGGGAATGGGAGATGACAGGATACCCCTCCTTCTCTCCACAACCTCACTCCTGCCCTCCTCTAGGTCTCCTTTATTTCCCTCCATATTGCTTCCTACTATGCTCTTCTGCTCCAAATCCTCAACAAGGTTGGAGACCCTTGGACTCAGGGGAGGACACTTTGCTTCAGTTTGCTGAGTACTATGGGAGGCAAGAGGCTGGCCAAGGGTGGAGTGGGGACAGAAAAGTGAGGAGTGGCACACATGTGCACAGGCATGTCCATCATTGTCCATACACATTGTGTACAGCTGTTCCACAGGGCCAAGGTCCTGGCAGCATGGGCTGGCTCACCATGCAGTGCCTAGCGCTTACAGGTGTACACAAGCTCCTGCTGCATGCACTGCTGGCATTCCACATAGCAGCACCACTGAACCTGGCAGTGGCAGGAGAAGGCCACCAGGCGGCTCTGGGTGTCATAGCCACGCCCACAGCACAAGCTGCTGCAGCTGGTCTCCCGGGAACACACCCTGCCAGCTGTGCCTGGAGAATACTTGCTGGGCCGGCAGAAGCTGGGGGAGTCCTCCATGTAGACCAGGTCAACCGGCCGGGGTGCCAGGCCTTTGGCAGGGCCACCTGGCTTGGCAGGTGCCCACAGCTCCAGGTGGCCCAAAGCCTCGTTGGTGGCACTAGACACCTTGACAGCTGAGTCATAGCGCAGCTTCAGCACCTGGCCTGTCTCACGGAATGGGGAGAGCTGCTTCCAGCAGGTGCGCACAGCACAGGATCCTGACACTCCGTGGCACTTGCAGGTGGTCCGGAGGCCACTCTTCACCGCCTGCAGAGATATAGATGAAGGCCTGGTCAGAGGTCTGTCTCAGAGTGCCAACATGGCAGAGGAACATCAGGAGGATGAGAAGTAGACAGGAAAGGTCATATGAAGGAAACAAATAGGACCTGAACTGGCCCATGAGGCATCGTCAGGCAAACCAGTAAAAGGCTCCCCCTGTTCTCAGCAGTACACACTGTGGTGAGGACAATATGAGTCAGATCTCACCCCTAGCTCCTCCCCTTAGTCCAGGGTTCTTGTGCAATATTTAGCTGGCAAAACTGAATATAGCAGCCTTGATTTACACAACTCAGTGATGAGGACACAAAACACAGAATTCCATTTCCTAAAGAATTTCAGTAGGGTAGCACATTCCTGTAATCCCAGCTACTAGGGAGCCTGAGGCAGGAGGGTCACAAGAGTGAGGACAACCTGGACAATTCAGCAAGACTCTGTCTCAAAAAATAAAAGGGCTGGGGATGCAGCTCAGTGGTAGAGAGCCCCTGGTTTTGATCCCCAGGAGCACCAGTCTCTCCAGCTTTCTTACTCCAATAGATCTAGATACTTATCACTGGCAGTTTACCCACTACCTTTGTGATCTCAGCTAAGGCCCTGTCCTTTCTGGGCCTCCTCTATCGTCCCACTCAAAAAATTCTGGCAGGTCAGAGGTTGCCCTGATCAAAGTTGTTGAACAATGTTGGCCTCATCCTCGGAATGGACACTTTCCTCCAAATATGATCCTGCTTTACCAAAGCATGTCCCAAGCCTGGTTCCACTGCTACCCAGCCATCAGAGATGCCTGTGACCCTTCCCTACTTTCTCTGTACTTATGATACACAGTAATGGTCCAGAGTAGATGCCCAGAGGATGTCAGTTGAAGGAATGGAGTTTATTCTGGGATGCTGTGTGTGCTGAGATGGGGTGCTGGCCTCCTACAGACCTTGCTGCCCATCTCTACACCTTGCCTAGGAGAAGTGTTTTGGGCATCCAGAGAACACACTCACCTTGATGCCCACATAGGTGTTGTGGGCATCAGCCCGAGCCCGCAGGTCCTTGCTTCCTCTCTTGGGGCCCAGGAAGTTGGTCAGAAACTTGGTGCTGTACCTGAGGTTGTCACCACACACACCCCACTGCCAGGCTTGCCGGCTTTCCAGGCCTGGGGAGTCATCGCAGGTGCAGCGCTCCATTCGCCCAGCACTGCAGGCCCGGGCCAGTGCATGGGTGAGGGCGGCCGCGGACACTGCATACAGGAAGGCTGTCTCCTTGAAACCTGTGCCAGGCATCAGGGTGCCAGTAGGGAGAAAGAGGCAGTTCAGAGGCTGTCTGCTTCCCTCTGAGGACAGGAGGGGTGGGGGGGCACCATGGTAAGCCAGTCAAGGGCATTGCAGCCCAAGTACACATCTCCGGGTAAGCCTCCCTGTCACCTGCTGTCCCAACTCAAGGGAACTTCCATTCACTGAGGAGTAAGTGCCCAGATTCCCAGAGGGCGGCAGGACAGCAGTCACTGATTCCAATAACAGGTAAGAACTGAGATGCAAAGAGAAGGGGCTTGAGCACCTGGGAAGGGGACAAGCTGGGGTCAAAGAGCCACCTTGATTCCAAGTACATGTGTGACAAGTTGGATTAACCCATGTCTGAGGTTTCTGATCCCTTAAGCAATACACTGTGTTTCCAGTGCCTCTCAAACATCATTCTCTGCCACCCACTGAGGAGTTGGCCCAATGACAGGGTGGCCTTGAGTCTCCTGCTTGACCTGCCCTGGACTGGGCATCCCAGTCTCTTCTAGGACCATCACTATGCTCACATTGCTGGGTGGTGACCCAATCTGGCCGCTCATGGGCTCACTGATTCCCCACTGGTCTCCAACATATCTGGGTGCTGGTGACACTGCAAGAGAAGGGAGGCAGGCTACTTGTCCTGCCCAAACCCTCTCCTGCTGTGCAGAGCAGCTGGCCTAAAAGGTAGTTGGCTGCTCCTGTCACTATCACTGCATTTTTGTAAAAGTCTCCCATTAAAGCCCTTTCCATCTGGCCACCTGGCCACACAATGACCTGCTTTCTCCCCTCCTGGACAGTGTACTTTCTAGTACAGATAGTGAAGTTCAGCACTGTACCTCCAGCATTTGGCATAGTGCCTGGCTCACTGAGAGCCTCTGTGTATGGTCAGTGGGTGAGTGGATGGAGGCCTGAAGGGATACAGAAACAAGGGAGGAAGGCAGGGGGAAGGGAAGGGAAGGAGAGAATGACAACAAATTTAAGCAACAGAGAGACAAAAGGAGGAGTGAACACAGAAATCAGCTGGTCTTGTGCATCTAGGCCGATTATTAGTGGCCTCCATCCTTACATGTTCCTGTACATTGTCTTCAGTGTGCATGGGAGGCATAAGGGAGGCTACTGGGGCCTTGGCCTCAGCTGTGGGCTCCTCGAAGAGGGGCTTATATCCTCTCCTTTCTGTGTCTTCCTGTTCATCTGCTCCCCCAACTCTTAGGCTGGGCCATGAGTGGCCTTCAAGAAGCCTTTGCAAATCCCCAGGCCTCGTCTCACACGGGGCTGGGCCCAGCGAGCAAGAGCAGTGTGGTCTCCTCCTTCCTCCCTCCCTCCCCATGCTCCCCAACACTCTTCCCACCTCTCTTGAGCAGGCCAGTCCTTCCCTCCAGGCTGCAGTTCCAGCGCTCCTGCTGGAACTGGAACTGGCACTCGAGCAGGCCAAGGTGTGCTGCATCCCTCAGGGTCTCAGCCAGGCCAGGTTCCCGCCTGCACAGCTGCTTCTGCCGGCGGGACAGCTTCAGCAGGTCACACTGCTTCAGGTGGGCACTGCCCTGTGTTGGGGCTGCCTCGGTGTCCAGCCCTGGGAAGGACGTTAGGATCTCCCGCCCCGTCAAGCTGGAGAGGATGAAGAAAGGGAGACATGAGCCTCGGGGGTCCTGACAGGGGAGGATAAAGGATGATAATCCATGAGAACGTGGGGTGGGGTGAAGGGACATTCTTGAGATCTGCATTTATTGCCCTTTTGGGTGGCAGGCCAGCCCCATGTGGGTAATGTTCTTACAGAGTAGGAAATTAAGGTTCTAGTAAGGATTGTGCAGAACCTTAAATTCAAAATTCCCAGGTTCTAGTTTCTGCTCTTCTTCCCAAATTTGCCCAATTAAAAAAACATCAGCTGCTTAATAAAAATACAGATTCCCAGGATCCGCACTTGGCAATTCTGATTCCAGCGGTCTGAGAAGGGCCTGAGAATCTGTATATTTGCCACATTCTCTAGGTAGCTGCTATAATTCAGGAAGTTTAGGAAACATGGCAGAGTATTGGTTGTTTCCTGTGACAGCAACCTTATTAAAAGAGGGTAGGCACAAGGGATGTAGACTCAGAGCAAACACCCAGACAAGGGCTCCCATAGTCTTCTCTCCCTTGCATTATATTCCTGCCCAAGTAACTCCATGCCAACTGAGCTTGTTTTCTGAATCCCAGATAGATCTCCAGCCAACTGGCCATTTGGTGTCTGGAACAAATAGATGCTTGAAGAATGGAAAGAAAGAAAAAAGGAAGGGAAGGAAGAGGGTGGGAGGAAAAGAGGTAGGAGGGAAGAAGGAGGAAAAAGGAAGGAAGTTCAGGCTGACTTAGTTGGCTGAAGATGAATCCCAGATTTCTTGTTCTATATCCAAAGTCCATTGATTCCAGAGTCAGACTGGCAAATTCTAAGCCTGACTCTACCACTTCCTATCTGTGCAACCTTGAAGTCTTGGTTTTCTCCTCTGCAAAGTGTAAAGAATTACCCACCCTACCTCTCAGGGTTGCTGTGAAGATTACAGGAAAGGTAAAAACCACAGCACCCAAGACATGCTGGCTTGCTTCCTGCTAGCTGGAGTTTCCTGAACCTTTCTCCTCTTGCAAGATGCCTTACTCTCTAATTAGCCTGAATCTCCCTTTTTCCAGATGAGAACACAGAAGTTTTATGAGGAGGCAGCAACTAACTCGGGTACAACCAAAAAGCAGTAAGGTGAGATTTTGAATCAGGGCAATTTCTCTCCTCCCAGAAGCTCTCTGTGACATTCAGCATAGTTCAAGACATTTGCTGTCTCTTACCCTGGTGCCTCCCAGTGTGCATGCAATATATACCATTCTAGAACGCAGCCTGGAGGAAGCAATCCCTTTCTGCAATATGCCAGCCTCGTAGGCAGGATAAAGGGCAAAGGTGGAACCAGACAACAGCTCCTAAAGCTCCTGCTTAGGTGTGGCACCTGCCACATCTGCTTACATGCTACTGGCCAAAGTAAGCCCTGAGCTATCAGAGAGCTTTCCAACTGAGCCAAGTGTACTATTCTCCTGTTTGGAGTCACCTGCCTTAGCCAAGACATTTGGCTGGATGCCACATCCTCTCTGTCTGGCAGAGTAAGAAGCCTCAGTGGAGGGTGTGGGTCCTGGCTGGGCCCCAGATGCCCCTGTAGATTTCAAATCCATCAGGTGCAGCCAACCCAGTGTGGAGCGTATCTCCAAAACCTCCAAACAGAGACAGATGCTATCAGGCTCCTCCTGGCCCAGCCTGGCCCTGGGCTCCCCTCCTAGACAGGGTGAGGGCAGGGGCCTGTTAATCATTAATCTGGGGGCAAATGGGTAAATTTCCAGTCCACCAAGCCTACACCCAAACCCCTCCCTGCAGCCTGGCAGGAAACCCTCAGAGCTTGACCCTTGGCGGGTCTGGAGCAGAACCTGAGGTCAGCTCCCGCTGAGAAGGCCCCACCTTAACTGGTGTCCAGCCTGGAGGGTAGCTCAGGGATGCAGAAGCAAAGAGGACAGCAGCCATGTGGCCCACTCAAGTGTCCTCCTCCCCACACTAGGGGCTGGTGTGAGGGGTAACTTTTGCTCAAATTTCTGTTTTATAAATCAAGGCCTTAGTTATAAAAGCTGACTGACAAAACAGGAAACAACCAGGGAGTGATGGGAAATTTAGCCTATGGGACTGAGCATCCTTCAAGGCTTCAAAGTCTGTCTCAAATGCCATTTCAAGAATAATAGCTCCAGCCCTCAGGAGGCTGAGGCAGGAGGATTGGCACGAGTTCAAGGCCATCCTGGACTACACAGTGAGACCTTGTCTCAAAAAAAAAAAAAAAGGGGGGGCAGGGGATTTAGCTCAGTGGTTCTGCCGCCTGCCTTGTAGGCGCAAGGTCCCGAGTTTAATCCCCAGTACCAAAAATAAATAAATAAATAAAACAAAAATAAAAACAAAGAAACAAAAAATCCAGCAGGTGACTTCTCTGGGCTGTTTCCACACAAAATCAAGAATAATAACTGTAATTCATCTATCTATATAGAAATATTCACGTCATATTATATAACATTATATATTTTATGTGTTATGATATATATATATATATGCATACCTACCACTTTTTCAGTGCCTGTATCTGAGCTCTTTCAATTACTATTGCTGCCTACCCATTTCTTCTATCTTTGTGACTATCATGTGGTCTTTATGGGCCATTTTACTTCACATGAGTTGCTGTTCTAGTCTATTGATTGGATCATAATGATCACATGACCTGAACCTGGATCAATCTTTTCTCTGGAAATTTGGAATTTGAATTAAGAGAGCATCCACTTGCTTTCTCTCCCTTTCTGAGTTTGGGTGACTGGACTTGTAACACAGAAGATAAACAGAGGAAGCTGATCCAAAGAGAGAGGAAAGGATTGAACCAAATGTACTGAGAGAAGCAGAGGTGAGAATGGGAGGGAGAATTTGGGAAACATTCCGGGCACTGGTCCTAGAATTCTCCTGGGGTCTAGCTGTGTTCTTGCCTGAGACAATTGCCTAGTGCACAGCAAGGGCTGGGAGTTGGTTTGTCGAACTAAGGTCATTGTCCTTGATTATAACCTTTTGCAGACTACAGAGACCACAGTTCTCTAGGCTGCACTTGTAAGCCAGGCTCAGTAAAAAAACCTTCCCCTCATCGACAGGCACCTGATTTAAAATTTCATGTAACAGAACTTGAGATTGATGGCTCAGTCTAAAGTCAGTTAATTTTATTAGCAATAATGACACTTAGTAGTGATTAATGGTCAGGAAAGGCAGCCAACCATACAGAGTACTCAAGCCATGCTAGGCCCTGGTCTGTCCAGGGTTTTTCTCAAAGAAGATTCCCTGGCACTGTCTCATAAGTCCCCAAAGGGCGGAAGACAGCCTGCAGGAATTTCCAGGGCCTGGTTTCCCTTTTGTTTTCTATATTGCAGTTCGGGATCATACTTCTTTAAAGAAATAATACTATGACATCATGTTTAGAAAAATGACTCAACTGATTTCCTTGAACAATGCTAGTGGATTCTATGCATGCCTATTCTATGGCATCCACTAGGGAAGTTTCTTCCTGGATCCCAGAAGAATTCTGGGCATTGCAGTTTCCAGCCCATTCCATTTTCCTCCCCTGGAAGACATCTGTCTCTGTCTGGCAGCCTAGACCCAAGCACCCCACCCTCCAGGCCTCTCTGGAAAATTTCCATCACCCATCTATTAGCTGAGCCCCATGGCGGTATGAACACCTGATTATGAAGTTCAAGTTTATCAGTCTCATGAATCAGGCAAAACAGGCGTTTTAAGGAAGACACTGCCCTGTAGTCTGCATTCTCAACCAAAGAGCAGAGAGTGCACAATTTGTGAGCTTGTTAATTGGCCCTAGGGCAGGGGCCAGCAGTACCTTAGGGCTTCTGCCTGACTCGAGTGCTCCTGCACCACCTAGGACTCCATCCATCAGGCTGCACCTGCAGTGGCCTAGCTGGCCTTCCCCGTTCCTACCCTCCTCAAGTTCCTCCAGGCTGACACTCAACCTCTGTTTTCCTGTTAAGAACACAGAGACCCCACATGACCAGCTTCCTTCTTCTCCCTTCCTTCCCCCCAGCGGTGCCCCTCTACTCTGCACCATCACTCCATCTTCCCTTGGAGTTGGGTTGGGGATAAAACAGACCCCTCCCCTCCATGAGATACCTTCTGGTTTTGACCTCAGGACATCCCCAATCACTTCTACCCTTAAAATGAGAAAAGCCAAAGGTACTCTCACGCAATAGACTGTCCTCACATCTCTATCTACTCTGGCCCTTCTTGCCCCTCCCCATTTCACGTTCTTCCCACTCACGGTTTTGGCTAAAATTGCCTCGTGAGGACAGCCTTGGAAGAGGTAGAAGGTTCTCCCAGGCCCTGAGGAAAGCCTCTCAGGAGACTGCTCTGTTGCTGTTAGCAGGACCCGAGGGCCACCCAACTCTTACAATCATGTATCACCTCAACAACCATGCATCACCTGCTGGATGTGGGGACCCCAGGACCTCATGTCCTCAAGGCTGTTCTGGCTAACCAGGCTGGTTTTAAGTCTTCCTTGGGGGGGGGGGAGAAGAAGAAGAGGAGGAGGAGGAGGAGGCAGATCATGGTAGGGAGGGAATATGGTTGAAGTCAGGCCCCAAGGAGAGTGGAGAAAAGAAAATTTTGAACCAGCTTGGCTCCCTGAGGAATGACCAGAGACTGAACTCCCAGCACTACCTGACCTTGGCTGGCCTCATCTCACCTGTAGTAAGAGGCCTGGGGTGGGGTGGAGGCAGGAGGAAGTCCTGGGGAACAGTCCAGGCTGACTGGGGAAGGCCAGGCAGGTGCACCAGTCATGCTCCAGGCTGTTCTTCCAGACCTTCCCCACCTTTTTTTCTGTTCCAGAGAGTCAGATGGATCCAGGAGAGGCTGCCTCAGGATGGAGCAGGTAGGTGTACAGGATGAGGCAGATGGTTCTCAGGGTACCAGGTAATGCCAGCAAGTGTGGACTGGCAGGACCATGAGCTGTGCCTCGCACTAGGGCCCATGCCAACTGAATGCAGCTGCCTGGGAACCAGGAAAGCCTCGTGCTGCCTGGGGCCTTGGCCTCAGCCCTGCAAAGCCTCGTTAGATGCTCCTGATAACAGGCTTCCGCTGCAGGGCTGTTTCCATGGTCAGTGCTTCCTTTGTGCTTTCATCCCCAGCCCCTGGGCCCACCTCTTCTGGCTCTCACTAAGCCCCTACGCACTCGTATCACCAAGCCTCCCACGCTCTCCATACTGGACCCCTCCCCAGCAGGGGGCAGTTCAGTGAGGGCAGCTCCTACCCAGCCAGGGAAGGCCCCATGACACTGGCCAGTCCTTCAGAAAGGGGAGCCCTCAGCTTGCCTCCCCTCCCCTTCCCAGGCAGAGGAAAGCCCAGGTTTACGCTGCTGGGCTACCCATTCTCCCCTCTGCCTTTGGACCCCTTTCTTCTTTATAGGATTTGGTGTCCCATGCCCCTCCCTCATGAAGATGCCCTTACTCTACACCCTGGCAAAATGGCCAATGATTGTTTCCTACTTGTATTCCAACTCCTTCCATCCCCTCCTTCCATCACTTGCTCATTCATTTATGCTTGTATTCCCTGAGCATCAGCTTCATGCCAGGTCCACCCACAGACAAGGCCACTCACTATTTCCCCACCTGGCTTCACTGCCCCCTTCCCAGACCAGGCCTTTCTTCCTTGTCCAGCTGAGCCTCAGGGTCCCATGATCCCATCCTAAGGACTAGATCTGACGACCACCTCCCCACTGAGCCTACCCCAGAGCCGCATCACCCCCCACCCAGTCCCCGCTCTGAGAAAAAAAGAATCTGGGCCAGATGTGGGCTTTGTCTCTGGGAACAGCTCCACTTCCTGTTTCTCCAGGCTGCCCGCTGAGGATGGCATCGGGGAGACGCCACTCCAAGCTGAGTGGGCAGCGGGCAGCCAAGCAGCCTGCACACTCTGCATCTCAACAATGTTCAGATTTAGAGCTGGACTGGCTCAACATCTGTGGAGGAAATGCTTTCCCCTCCCTCCCTCCCTCTTTCCCCACTCCCTCTCTGCTCAGGATCAGGCTGAAGCCAGGAGAGAAAGTCTTTGTCTCTCATATGCATAGCTCAGGTGGCAGGCACAGCGACCATGGAGGGGCCCTGAAAGTCAGTCCTGTGGAGAGAGGGATTCCCCCATCTTTATAAGACTGGGATATAACTTCTCCTCCAGTTAAATGACTAGGTGCAAATACGGATTACATTTGAGAGCTGGAGAGACCCATCAGGATCACCTGGTCCAGACACTTCACCTTGGTGGCTCCTGGGAGGTATCTCAGAGACCGCTGGTGGTGGGCTAGAGCAAAAGGACAAGAAGCTTGCCAAGTGGGCAGGTCTCTTCTTTGACTTATCTTGTGCCCTGGAAGTTTATGCAAGATTTATTGCCCAAATTGACTTAATTGATAGGGCTGAGACATGCCCCAGTTTTCCTGATTGCTTTCAGTCAGTTTCTGCTTTCAGTCTCAACAAAAGACTTCAGGGAAACAAAATAAGCCATTGCCAATGCTAAATGTCTAAGCTGATTGGAACACAGGGCAGGTGGGTTTCAAGGGAAAGAAGCCTGGTTAGGACTCCTCTGAGTCCCCTGGGCAGCCCAAGAATGGAACCTTAAGGGAGAAGTTTAAAAGGCTACTTTTCTCTGATCTGAAACTCAGTCTCTTTTAAGCTGAAAGTCAGAAATAAGGCTTCCAAAAGCGGCCTGCCTATTGACAATAAAGAGAACTACTTTGCCAGATAGTGGGAAGATCAAAGGGAAGGACCATGAAAGGTGGTGGTGGTGGGGGACAGAGACAGAGAGACAGACAGAGAGAGAGATACAGAGACAGAGAGACAGACAGAGACAGAGAAACAGAGACAGAAAGAAAAGGAGCGAGCGCCCAGTGTGGTAATGATGAAGATAAGCTTCCCCAGCTTTTTGGGTGCACAGAATCCAACTCTGGGGAGGAGTTTCAGCAGCACAGAGTGGGCACTGCGGGAAAGGAAGCAGTCACCAAGACTGTCCCTTTCTGTGGGGAGTAACACTACCCCTTCCCGCAGCTCCATCCAACCATGGGATCCTGGCTCTGAGCGGGGTGGCTTCAGCCAAGCTATTTAACCATGGAAAGCTGACCAACTAATGAGACTAACTCTTTAATGCTCCCTGAGCTCTGGCTACCCTCATCTCATGGACACAAGGGGTCAGGGTGAGAGGAGCCAGGTCCGTGGAGAATACCTGTGTATGCTGCTGGGGCTGAGGGGACTCCACCTGGTGGGAGGGGCTCTAGGCAGAGATATCTCATGCTGCAGATGCCACTCATCTTCCTGTAGGTCCCAGGGATGGCCCACAGCCCTCCACACTCTTTCCATAGCTCCAGGGAGGGCAGGAACCTTCCGGCCTGATCAAGGAGCAGCCCCTGAAAATTTTTGGAGGTGGTCCAGAATGACACTATGGGGAACGAAGTCAGGAGAGCCTCCCTTGGGAACAGAACAGGGCCCTCTCAAGCAGGACCAGAACAACTTCCTACCTTGAACCACCCTGACCTGGAACTACTGCTAGGGCTGTAGCAGAGGGCCCCTGCTTGTCCTTCTGCTACATCTAACTCAGCCCAATCTCTGTGCCTCTCTCCTTGCCATAAACCCTTCCTGAGATGTCATGTCCTGATCCAAAACCCCTCATGAATCCCCTAGAAGCTTTTACAGCCACTTCCTTTGTAATGTGACTCACAAATGCAGGGAATGGGAAAGGTGATCCTAAGGCTACATGCAGCTTCCATGTGGTAATGTTTATTTACTTCATCCAGGAAGCCCTCCTTGGTTGCAGCCCGAGCTCACTCTCTCTTTGTCTTTTCCTATTTGCCTAGATACTGTACCACCAGGTCTATGTGGTTGGCACTTTGTTCTTCCTCGTCGGGGCTGCACATAATTTCTACTAGTAGTCTGCCAGCTCCTTGGCAGAGGCCATGGTCCCTCATCCCCTGAGGTCACTCTTCCTGGCCCAGCCCCTCCCCTCAGACAGACTGCTGCATAAACCCCTCCAATACCTAAGGTGTGGTGAGAAGAGGGCCCCACCCAACCCTCCCACAAACCTTCCGGAGTTCAGGCTTTGGAAGGGCAAGGCTCTGCAGTCCTGCCTCTCCACCCCCAGACAGTGATCCCTGGCAGGTGCTCACCCCAGTACCAGGTTGGGGAACCTCTGGCCCTAGACTCTCAGCCCTCGAGTCTTCCTGTGCACCTCTGGGGTCTGAGAGAGTCAGACCAGTTTCCTCAGGACCTCAGTTCTGAGAGATGAGCTGTGCTCAGGTAGCCAGAGGTTCCTTTTGATATTTGGTGAGGACACACAAAGAAACCTGTCCAAGTCTGTTTAAAATTCAGCTTGCAGCCAGATGTGGTGGCATACCCTGTAATCCCAGCACTTGGGAGGCTGAGGATTGTTATGAGTTTGAGGTCAGCCTCGGATATATAGTGAGTTCAAGGCAGCCAGACTACATAACGAGATCCTGTCTCAAAAAAATAAAATAAATAAAATAAAATTCAGCTTGTGGAAGCTCACATGGTAACATCAGGTGAAATATTACCACAGGGTTAGAAGCTTGTGTCTGTAACTCCAAACTCCAGAAAGGTAAAAAACTACAGAGCTTTGGTACCACTGTTGTACTGTTTGGTACCACTGCATGGCAGCAAGTCCTGATCACCCTAAAATTTAGACCAACGATTACTATGGTCTTTATTTATCCCAACCTCCCAAAAAATAATGAAGTACCATTCTCCAGGGTCTTGCCCTAGACATTAGTAGGAGTGTGATCCTACACGTGATATATGCATTATATTATCTTCCTAAAATCTGAGAAATTTTGGATTCTGAAATGCATGTGGCCTCTGGATTGATATGTAGGAAAAGCAGAGCCTCTTGTCTTGTCCTAATACTGCCTGTTTAGAGTTTCTAGGACGGACTGGAATATGCTTGTTGAAGGCTCTTATCAGAATCTCTGAGACTCTCCATTCTCCCTTTCAGTCTTCTTTTTTCCAATGAGGGGTCTGGGCCTGAGGCAGCACTTATCTCCCCATCCCAGCTTATCTCCTGCTACAAGGGCACCCACAAAATGCCTAGTGTGGCTGAGCTCTGGAATCTGAGGGGCAAGGTTTGCTTTCCACTTTAACTCCAGGCCAAATCTAACAGGACCGGGTATGGCCTAGGTCTCAGTGAAGTATGTACACAAGAGGGCCAGGTGTCTGCAGAGGAGGAAAGAGCATCTGTGATGGGTACAGAGGATCAGCCAGGGCAAAGAAGGCCAGCAGGCCAGGGGGGCAAAACCAGGGCCTAGAAGATCAGCTGACAACAGGGCCCAAGACTTTTGCCTACAGAGAGCTACAAGTGAGCTGGAGACGACAGGAACACAGGAAAAAGTAGGCAACAAATCAAGAGTTGAGGACACATGTTGCAAGAGTGCCCCTCCATGTGCAAGTGAAGGGCAAGGGTGACAGAGTAGAGGGATCAGAGGGTCAGAGCTGCCAGGGGGAGGTAGGCAGTATAAGGCAGGAACAAAGAGGTCAGCTCTGGATTCTGACCAGCTAGCTTTCAAATCTGGCACTGCTAACCACTAGCTCTGTGACTCTGGGCAAGGCACTTGGCCTCTCTGAGCTTTTCTCCCACTCACCTACAAGTGAGGAGAGTCAAGCCAACACCTGGATTGTCACCCATGATAAAAAGAGATGATCCATATACAGGGTTGAGCATAGGAAAAGATTCTATTTGTTTTTCAACGGTATAACAGTTGGGATAAAGATGTAGAGAGGAGGGAGAAAATGTCACCAGGAACTTTTTAACTTGGTTATGCTTTAAGGCAGACCACTAGATTTTTTGGGCTCCTTTATGTATCAACAACATTTCAATATTGTCACATACTTTTGAGGGGACATGGGGGAGATCCTGGGGATTGAACACAGGACCTTCACACTGAGCTACATCCCCAGCCCATTTTTATTTTTATTTTTGAGACAAAGTCTTGCTAAGTTGATAAATTGCCCAAGCTGGGGTTGAACTTGTGATCCTCCTTGTGATTAACCCTGCCTGGGTTAATAGGCATGTGCCACCATGGCCAGATTCAGCACTTTTATATACCTTAAGGGCTGAGGATTGAACACAAGACTTGCACATGCTAGGAAAGTGCTCTAGCACTTTGAACTATATTTCCAGGCCTTTTCTATATATTTATTTAGGCTTCATAACAACATCCCAAAATAAAGATTAGCCCATTTTACTGATGAATATGTTGAAGACTTGCACTTTAATTTGCATGGCTCCAAACCCAGTGTTCCTTACTAGAGCAGGGCATTGGCTCAGGCTGGTACCAGGGCAGGGTCATCCTTACAGACAACCTGTCCTACCTCCTCCAGAGTCCAGCTTCTACCTGAGTCATAACCCCAGTGACACTGAGATTTCTCTTCTTCAGACAACTCCATGCCTGCCCTGCTTTCTTCCCCTCTCCTTCTCAGGCACATAAATTCAAGCACCAACAACTGAGGGGGCTGGCTTACCCTGAGCCTAGCTCAGGAGCCCAAGTCCTCAGGGGTTACAGCTCAGCCAGGGACAAGTGGACTAAATTCCTTTCCAAAACACAATGATTCTTATCAGAGAGCTTTGGCTTTTCATCCACCATTCCGAAGCTGTAAATTTCTTTTACCCTTTCTTTTTTCTTAGCTTGTTTTACTCAGGACCCAGTTCAATTTCTTTTGAAAAAATTTATAAAAGTGATTTTATACAAATACGTAAAGCACTTAGAAATAATTTTTAAAACGCACTGCCAAGATCTGTTCATTGTAAACTATAAAACATTATTGAGGGAAATTTTTAAAGCCCCAAATAGATAGATGAGATCTGTTTGTGACTCAGCATACTCAATATTATTAAAATGTTAATCTTCCCTAAGTTGGTTTATATATTCAATGCAATTTCAATCAAAACCCAACAGGCTTTCATGTAGATATTGACAAAATGATACTAAAATTTATGTAAACACACAAAGGACCTAAACACCCAAAATAAATTTGAAAAAGAAGGACAAAGAACTTATAATACTTCGTTTCTAGACTTACTAAAAAGCTATAGTAATCATTACCATGTGGTACTGGCACAAAGATAGGCATATAGATTAAGAGGGTCCAGAAATAAACCCTACATAGTGGATCGATTGATTTGCAACAAAGAAGACTACAGAGAAAGGATCACCTTTTCAACAAATGGTGCTAGAACAAGTAGATATCCATATGGAAAGCAATACATCTTGACCCTTACCTCATACCATACACAGTTAACTCAAGTATATCACAAACCTAAGTGCAAAAACAAAATTATGAAGCTTCTAGAAGTAAACATAGGGCAAAATCTTTGCAACTTTTGGTTTCGCACAGATCTCTCGGATAGGACACCAAAAAAAAAAAAAAGTACAACCCATGTAATAAAAAGTTGATAGGTACATTGAAATTTATCAAAATTAAAAACTTCTGTTCTTTGTAAGACACCAGGAAGAAAATGAAAAGGCAAGCCACAGACAGGGATAAAATATTGCCAATACTTTCTGACAAAAGAAAAACTTGTATCCAAAATATACAAAGAATATTTATAATTTATTAATAAGAAGACAAATAATCCAATAAAAAATATTCAAATGGCCAAAATGCACATGAAAAAATGTCCAACACACTATTCATCGAAGGACAATACAAGTTAAAAGCACAACAAGATACCAATACATACCCACTAAAGTGGCTTCAATTAAAACTGACAGGGTCTGGGATGTAGCCCAATAAGCCTTGGGGCTCATCCTTCAAAACAAAAACAAAATAAACAAATGAAAACACTGATGATATCTCACAAGAATGTGGAGCAAGTGAAACTTTCATACACTACTTTGTAAAATGATACGACTACTTTGGGCCAGGGATTTAGCTCAGTGGTTTTGCCGTCTGCTGTGCAAGAGCAAGGACCCAAGTTTGATCCCCAGTAACCCCCCCCAAAAGACATTAAAATGATATGACCACTTTGGGCAACTAGCCATTTCTTTTATGTTAAACATGAACCTACCATAAGATCCAACAATTCACCCAGACAGTTATCCAAGAAAAAATGAAATAAATGTCCACAAAATAGATGTAAATGGATGTTTACACCAGCTTTATTGGGAATTGCCTAAAACTAGAAGTATGCCAAATGACCATCAACTGAGAAATGAATAATTTGTGATAGATTCATATAATGGAATACTACTTAAGAATAAAGAAGAAACAGGGATTGATATATGCAACACCATGGATGAATCTCAAAAAATGTTAAGTTGAGCAAAAGAATCCAGGCATGAAAATCTATATTCCATATGACTGCATTTACACAAACTTCTATAACAGACAAAACTAACAGAGAAGTGAGGCAGTCTGGGGGATGGTGAGGAAGGGTTGATCACAAAGAAGCACAGGTAGTGCTAGGCTGGTGGATCCCTGTGGTTGCCACAAAGTTGTTACACCCAAACTGTATGCTTAAAATGCATGCATCCCATTATATGTAATAGTACTTTGGAAAACATAAAGGTTAAAATTTGTTTCTTCAGTGGAACCACACTGATGGCACCTCAACAGCCGAGCAAGAAGACTGCCAGGCCGTTGTGTGGGCTCTCAGAGTTTCTTTCTTGTCTAGGGGCAGTACAGAGAAATTTATGAATGCACAGGCCTTTGAGGACTGGCTTTGAATCTTGCCTTTGCCCCTTGCTGGCTGTGTGACTTTAGGCAGATGTTTTAACTTTGCTGAGCTTTGGGCCATTTTAACACCCATCTTAGAGACAGGTGTAAGGCTTAATTGAGACAATGAATGATAGAGCACAATAGGGTAACTGGTACATACTAAGTACTCAGTGCTGTCTTGCTGTTGGTGGCTGGTGGGTTCTAACCACTTCCTGTCCCAATGTCATCATGCCATCCGGAGGAGAGCCTACCCAACAGGCTAGCAGGGCTCAGTACATTCTGTCTCACGTCTGAGGACAGAGATGAATGTAGTGACCTCTCCCACTAAGGCCTAGGGTCTGAAAGTATTAACCAAGCAGGGAGGGAGGGAGGGAGGGAGGCTGGCCCTTTGCAGCACATCTGCAGCCACTGCCCCTTTGGGGACAGTGTCACACACTGGTTGCTTTGATTCTGTTCCCTTCAGGGCATGGAACATAGACCTAAGGCAGAACCTGGTTTCTATCCTGCCCCCCATTAATTCAGGTGTGACATTAAGTCACCCACTGGACTTTGATGAGCCTCAGTTTTCTTTGGGAACCATCCACACCCATCCTTCATACCACAAAATGGCTCTGAGGGTCCAATCAGAGAGAGGACTGCATGAAAAGTGATTTGTAAACCTCTATACTATGTACAGTATTAAGTTACCATCATCATCAAGAGAATTAGGCTCTAGGCTCCTACAAAAGAAGCAGAAGCCACTGCTGGTTCATTGTAGTTTTAGGGTGGAGATGCCCCATCTGAAAAAAAAGGGGGGTTATAATAAGAAATGAAACTTCAAATGCAAATTACCTGGCAAAGGGAAAAACATATTGCCTCACATTCCCACTAAAGTGTGCATGACTGATAGCAGATTCCTTCCACAGAAGGAATTCTGATGGGAAACAAGATATCCTGGTCTGACTGAGTCACAAGGAAGTTTCCTCAGTGAGAGCCTTTGATTGAACCCTGTCCATCTTCTGGGATCAAACACTGAACAACATGAGGCCTTAATCTTAGCTTTTTCTGAGCATTTGTCCTATTCCCCAGACCGAGGTAGTGGTGGCTTCATTGTCCTTTGCCAGATCTGCTCAGCTAGGCTCCTGACCTGGAAGAGGTGGCCTCTCGGCCCTAATCCAGGCCTAACTCACATTTTCCTTCTCATTTCTAAGACTGCCCCTTGCCACAGAGGCCCCCCCCCCCAATTCTAGCACTGTATACTGCCAAGAACTTCCTTCCTTTCCAACACACCAGCAGGGTGGTCCAGACCTCCTGGAACCCCTCTCCTCTGCTCCTGCACCATCTGACCTTTGCTCCTATCTCCAACCATAAAACCCAAGCAAACAAAAGAATTGTGGAAATGAGCTAGTGTCCAAGAAGATTCTCCATTCCAGCTCAGAAACCTCTCAGATGTCTTCTGGGACACTGAGATACTGTACCTGGTTTCCTTAAAAATAACAGTAATAATAACAACAATTACTGGCACTAATTGAGCATTTACTATGTGCTAGACATTGTTCTAAGTGCTTTACATATTAACTTAGTCCTCTTATGAAATAGGCACCAACTGAGAGACAGAACAGTTAAGTAACTTGGCCAAGAGCATAGAGCTAGCAAGTGGCAGGATCAAACCATTTGTACCCTACCCATTATGTCTTTCCACAGAGACCACAAGAGCACCTCAAGCCTGAAATCCTTGGGAAACAAACATCACATATTGCACTGCTCTTGGGTTGGGTCTTCTTTTCATAAATGGAGAAACTGAGGCCAGAAGACTGATTGCTCTTCCCAGGTCATCAGTAAACTATAGGACTATAGACAAGCATAGGGTCTGGGCTGACAATCCCTCCCTGTATATGTCAGGGGAGGCCATTGCCTATAGCCCTGACACTTTTAACCAGGGGTTATGACCTGGAAATTAGCCCGTGGCCCTTATTTCAACCTGTGCGGGACTCCTCAGACCCGTACAGGCCCCGGCCAGGTGGGTTCATAGGAGCTGCCTCTGGCAGGTCACTTGGGTTTTTCTTGCCTTTGCTGTGGTCAGACTGCAAACCTTGCCTTGCTCTGGGGTGAAGCTCACAAAAAGGGCAAGGTTTAAACTCACAGTCTATACATATTTGGGGTCAGCTCTGGGTGGAGACAGGGAAGGTGCATTCTTATCCATGATCCCTCTGCCCCTTCGCACCCCACCAAGTCTCTGCAATTAAAGGGTCAGAGAAGAAGAGACTTGGAAACAATCGCCCCCGCCTCTCCTCAAGTGCCATCCCACCCGTCAGACCCCTTTTCCAACCATGTACATTGCCTGAAATGGGCCCCTCTCCCTCCCTCCGTCATTCTGAGAGTGTCTACACCTGACGCCGGGTCTGAGATCTGGTCCGGCTCCGGCAGCGGCTGACACGCCCCTCCGTCCTTCCTCGGGTTTCCCATTCTCCTGGATCTGCGAGATCCTCTGCCGGGCCTCGGAAACAACCCACCTCCTCCATCCAACAGCCCTCCAGGTCTCGGCGTCCCAGGCTAGGACCGTGGCTGGACCGAGCCCAGGATAGGGGCAGACAAGGCACCCGAGTGAGGATCCCGAGCGGGCATCGGAGCGCGGGATCCGCAGGGACAGGGCATTCGCAGCAGAGAGGGCCAGGAACTTGGGCTGGAGTCTGACACCCGGCGGGTGAGGGGAGCGGGGGCGCAGGAGACCAAAGACTTGGATTCTAGAAGGGGCGCCCGGAGCCCGAGCCCAGAAAGACCGAACTCCAGGTGCAGACTCCCACTGCCAGGTGGGCTGGGTCCCCGGGCGAGGGTCCAGGACAGTGGGTGAGGTGCAGGGAGCTGGCCCTGCGGTGGCCGACTGGGGCGGAGGGAGTGGGCTGGGGCGCGGGCCGGGCGCGGCGGGACTGACCCGAAGTAGGCGGCGGCGGCGGCGGCGGCGGCGGGCAGCGCCAGCAGGCAGAGCGCGGCCAGGGCCAGGGCCAGCGCGGGCGCGGGGCGCATGGTGCCGGCGGCGCGGCGCCCTCTAGCATCTCCTCCCGCCGCTCAGCGCTCGCAGCGCCGCCACCAGCCGCCCGCGGGGCTTTAAACTCGGGTGGGGCGGAGCGGGAGCCGCGAGGGAGGGAGCAGTACAGAAGGCGGGGCTCCCGGGTGGCGAGCCCCCCGCCCCATTGGCCCTGCCCTCCTCGCTCCGCCCCGCCTCGGGGAGATCCACCGCCCCGCCCCACGCCCCCCTCCCACCAGCCCCAGGTGAGCGCTCACCTGGCGCCTTGCCCACCCGGGAAGCGGCGGCGGAACATGAAGCCCCCAGGGCAGGCCTCGAGAGGCGGGGTAGGGGGGTGCCAGGCTGAGGCTGAGGAGATTCTGCAGGGTGGAGCAACGTGCAATCTTACTCCGAAGGGTGGGGGACAGGAGGAGGGCTGCGCCTGGAGTCTGCGGGAAAACCCTCGTCATTGTCCGCCCCCTTGCCCAGGGGGCCCGGGGACTCTGAGGGCTGGGGCGCCCTAATGCAGAACCTCTCTTGGGGTGCTGGAGAAATTCATATTCAATTACTAGGGCAAAAAGCTTTTGCTGGACAAAGGGAGTCCTGGAGGGACCCTTGGTCAGAGAGAAGGACGGATAAGGGATCCTATCTTTAAACGGGAGGCTGGCTGTCACCAGGAAGTACACAGCACAGCCCCCAGTAGGTGTTTAACATAATGCTGGTGATATGTGCCAGTACAGGGATTCAGACTCTGGGCAGTGGAGCAGGCAGAGAGCCACAGGGGGAGGAAGGACCTGCTTCCTAAAGGTATATGAGAGCCAGAACCTCTATCAGAGAGAACAGCAACCTCAGGTGTTGGGCCCCAAAGCTCTGGCTTGCTTATTCCTTTTAAAAGTTTAACTCTAATTCCTGCAGTGAAAGTGCAGTCACAAAGCAGGGATGGCACCAGTCTAGGAAGGAGACAAGTATACAACCAATGATCCAAGTAAGTTTTAAAGCATTTTTGAGAGTCTTGAACACTGGATCAAATCAAACAAAACAAAATATAACTTTGCATGTAGTTGCCCCCCCCCAATCAACCATGCATCAACATCAGGTGACAGTGACCTTGGTTTTGGGGTGGACACTGGCATGATGGGGGGCTGGGAGAGGTGTTAAGAAACTGGTAGCTATATTGTTAGGTGTTTCATTAACAGGGGAAGCCCCTATCGCAGTGAGCCTCTTTGAGTTGTTTCTCTGTGAAATGAGAAGACTACATAGCCATAGCAAATCTTGTGGGTCTACTTATAGGCCACATTGTATGCAGAGAGCTAGAGTCCTACTGTAAATTATGAACTCCAGATGTGAAATAGGGATAAAGACAAATAGCTTACAGGATTTTTGTGCAAATATGTCAAATGCCTAGGAGGCCCTGGCACCCAGTATCAGTTGTTATGCCGGTTCTTGTTATGCCTGCAGGCAGAAGCAGTGTTATGCTGGTGTTTACAACTGCCTTGGGGTTGGGGATGGGTGTTTGATTTGTATCATGTGTTGAGTACCCTTAAATGTAAATGTCCCCACCATGATTGGCTTCAAACTGTAAACTGGGTTCTTGATCACTGGAGTTAGGAAGAGAACAGCATTTGGCTCTGCAGGCAGTTTGGACCTGACTGAAGCATGTGACTGGTAAGACCTTGAACCAGGATCGAGGAGGCTCAGAGGAGAGGCCTCAGAAGGAGTGTGAGTCAGAGAGGAGGAAGAGCTGTGGACTGGAGTGGTGGAGAGATGCCACCAAGCCCTAGCCATTCCAGTGGACATCCAAGTGTGTGCAGGTGAGGAGGAAGTGGGTCCAGCTTGGGGGCCCAGCTGCCTTTCCTGTCCCCAAGCCCATAAACACACCATACACACCAGCAAGGGCTGGGGATTTAGCTCAGTGGTTCCACCGCCTGCCCTGCAAGCGCAAGGACCTGAGTTCGATCCCCAGTACCAAAAACAAAAACAAATCACTTTCATACACACCAGCACGTATGTGCACTGAGAATGTGCAAGATGGGGGAGGGGACAATTTCTCCCCAACTGACACATCTTGAACGTTTCATAAATGTTACACATTTATGTCTAATGGAAAACTGTGCTGTAGAGGGTGGAGGACTCACCAAAATCAAATAGAGATACCATTGGGAGGATAATGAGAAACACATAGATAATGATCAGATGGATGCTCTTGAGCCCCTACCAACCAATGGCATGGACCATGCCCTTGGGGTCCTTCTTCCTCTGCCAGCTGAGGTGACCCCCCTAGCTTGCCCATAGAGGCTTCAGGGCTGTGCTTCTCCTTCTTAGCTACAGAGCTTCACAGAATGAGCTCCAAGTGTGCACCCACCAGGCCCTCACCATGTTCTCACTGAAACCTCAAGTGCCTGGCACTCAAGCATGTTTGATATTTATACTGGAAAAATTATTTGAAAGGGGGAGGAGACAGATCATTATCCCCATTGCCCAGATGAGAAAACAGGTTGGGAAAGCTGAAATAGCTGGTGCACATAGCTTTGGTAGAGGAGGTGGGAGTTGAGTCCAGGGCCAGGAAGACTGCCTACACTGGCTGTGAGTCATGATGGGCTCCGGTACAGAGACAAGGTCTGACACACAGCAGCCTTTGACATTCTGTCAGAACATCAGGTATGACCTAAGTGCTGATCCTCAAGGGGCCCACAGTCTCGGGGGGCGATGGTAATGAAATAGATCATCCTACGTTGCCGTATTGTGCCCCCTGAAGAAGGACTTGAAGAGTGGCCCTTGAGATTTACAACCTCTGGGTGCGAATAGCATGTTGCTCTCCCCACCCTGCCTTGCTAACTCAGGGACAAGCCTGAATTTTACTTGTCTCTTTGTCTCCAGAGTCTGGTGCAGGCTCAGCACAGTAGGTACCTAGGAAATGTGAGCTGTTGCCAGCTTCTACCTTGGTCTATGGATTTTGCGTGGGGCTGCAGAGATAGGGAGTGTCGTATAAACATGATACATGTTCACAGAAGTGCTCCCTCCTATGCTGATACAAGCTCCCTTGGGCACATACATGGACACACATAAAGCAGCACAAGTCCCGGCATTCAGTGGCATGCAAACTTCCCCACATCTCCCCCATGGATGGCTAAATTCCTAGGTGAACCCACAGCTTCTCCGGATCCACATGTTCACTCAGGTATGCAAGAAGCATTCTTAGACTTCCACATGCAGCTACCTGTCTCCATGAACCAGCCAAAGGCAGCCAGGGCTCAGGGCCTGGGCTTTCTCCTCTTGCACATATACACCTTGAAGGTCACAAGCATGGGGCCAAAAACCTTGCAATGGTTGCATCAAAACCAGCTCCAAGATGTCTCCAGGCCTCTTTCCTCTCCTACCTGCTCACCACCTGTTCCTACTCCACTAGGCCACCTGCCCGAAGCAACTTAAAAAAAAACAAAACTGTCCATCTCGGTCTGTCCCCAGATCCTGCACACCTCCAAACCCCAGCCAGAGTGCACTCAGAAAATCCTCTGCTTACCACCAGGCCCCAAGGGAGTGGAAATGCCTTCCAGGTGGTATTATCCCTCCTGCCTGCACTAGAAATGGACTCTGGACCCAACAGGAAATGGGGCAGGCAATGCCCCAGCAGTTCTGAGAGAAAGCATGAGAGACCATGCAGACCCAGTGTGAAGAGGACCAGTGTGGGTTTGCTCACGTTCCCTCTCCTTGTCCTCTCCCATCCTCCCTGTAGCCCTGTCTTCTTTGCTATGGCCTCATTATAACCAGTTCTGTTCTGACCTCTCCCATCAGTCCTAACCCCATACATTTGAACTGTATCAGCAATAGCCTTGCAACACTTGGCTTGCATTATCCGATCTTGGAGTACTGTGAAGTAGCATGCTGCTCATCGTTGTCCCCACTCTACAGATGAAACACTAAAGTCTGGAAAGGTGAATAACTTCCTTGAGGTCACAGGACTTGCTGGCACTTGGTGGAAGGAACCTGATGTTTCTGGCACATCAGACTGAAATAGAAGTGAAGCTAAAATAGGCTCAGGATAGGCTTCAGGATACACTGAGCTTGAAAATGATGAGAAAGGGGCAGAGAAAGACATCAAAACATTAACAGTGGGTGCCTTAGAGGTTGGGGATGCATGTAAAAAATATTTTTACCCCCTTTTATTTTCCAAATTTTCTATTACAAGCATGTTTGATATTTATGCTAGAAAAATTACTTGAAAAGGGGAGGAGACAGATATAGAAGAATAAATTTCTAACAGAACTATAAGCATTGACAAGAAGGATATTTGGGAAGGGGGTAGGGAAGGATTCCTGGATCGATACTCCCCCACCCCCCATGGTATTTGTTCATCAGCCTTTCTGTGGAAAGGGCCCCAATCTTCTCTTGGGGAGCTCATCCCTACCTGGGGCAATTCTGTTTCCTCCCTCCCTGGCTCTTCTTCCTCACTGCAGACCCACACCCTGAGCTGTGTTGGGAGCGTTGTATGCCTGACCCTCTCTTGCCCCTTGCCTGCCCGATGCCCTTCTCCAGGCCTTGACACAGCACCCTTGGTGCCTAGTTGAGGAAGGCTGAGTGCAGAGTTGGTTTCCTCCTGGAAACCTGCCTTGACTGAGCACTCCTGCCTCATCTTACTCATCACCTGGGTGTTAGAAGCTTCACTGGCACAACTATATTTTGTACCAGTGGCTACATTAACACACAACATACTTGAATTTAGGAGATGTTAGGCATCCTTGCTAAACTGAGACCCTGTCTCTTGTTTCTTTTCCCTTTTTTCTATTTTCCTCCCCACCCTGCCCCACCCCAGGGATTGAACCCAGAGCCTGGAATGTACTAGACAAATGCTCTATCACTGAGCTACAGCCTCCTGGATCTCCCCTATCCCCATTTCTTTTATATCTCTTGCTTTCTCCCATAGAAAAACTGAACTTAGCCCACAGTAGGTTGATCATTAAATATTTGAATTAATGAGTGAATATATAACACTAGGCCCTGGACAGTAGATCCAACTTATTATTATTTTGTTTTTGTTTTTGGTACTAGGGATCGAACTCAGGACCTTGCACTTGCAAGGCAGGTGCAGTGCCACTGAGCTAAATCCCGGGCCCAAACGCAACTTACTGATGGCTAGAAATCCTCCCTTGAGTTGATAATGTTCCTGAGCGACCAGGTGTCCTCCCCTCTGTACTAGCATAGTTGGAACTAGGAGGAGTGTTCTGAGTAGTCCAGTTCTGTCACAGATACGAAGGTAGGTAGGTAGGTAGGTAGGTAGTGGGACGGTAGTGACCTGGAATGAACATCCCAACTTCAAAAGCCTGCTCTATCATTCTCACAAGTTGACAGGTGGCATATATGTCTCGCTTTGCCTGGCCACTGGACTCACCATGAATAATCCCTCTACTCCATTTCTGGTTACCATTTCCAGAGTTGTTAGGGCACAGCAAGATGACTGTGTAGGCCCCACAGCGCAGCAAACGCACAGCTCTGTGGGTCTTTGACTCCTCAGAATCCTCCAAGAGGCCTTTCCAGGGGCCAAGCACCAAGGAAAGACTCTACAGGAGGTGTTTTGCAGCAGAAAGGTGCTCCACACAGCGCACAGCCACAGCTTGTGGTCACAAGAAAGAAAGAAAAAGGAAAGAAGGAATGAAGGAAAGAGGAAGGCAAGAACAACTTTCTTAGAAAATAGAAATAAAGAATAATGCCAGAATTTACTATAAATAATATTCTAGGGAATATTAGGCACAGAAGCCTTTGCAACAACTTCTATTTTGTTTTCATTGCAGTCACTTCTTGCTCTCTGCAAAGGAAGGGTGAGAGAAGAGGATCCTGTCTTGAAAATCAGAAGGTCCCTAGAGGAATGCAGTCTTTTGCCATTTTAGGAGACAGCCACTTCCTCCAGGCCGCACTTTCATAACTGCAGGTATAAATAGGTTTGCGGAAGACAATCATTAACCAAGTCCTGTCACAGACAGTTGGACCCCTGAAAGTTTTCCTGAGCTCAGTACAGCACTCTGGGGCACAGCCAGACCCCTTTCTTTAAACCGGGGAGAGTTTCAAACCTGGGTTTATTTCTGGGAAACAGTAAGCTCAGGCTTAACTTGTGTTTTTTTGTAATTAATTTAAAAAATTTTTATAGTACATGATTGTGATATATAATGATTACGTTCATTGTTGGGAGTTGGTACAGGTACATAACACTTCTTAATTCTTTTTACTTCCCCTTCCCCTTCTAACCTTGGTCTCTTTTTAAGTTATTTAAAAAAAATAACATGACTTACTTCATTTCCCTGAAAATTTTCCATTTCATATATAGTATGAGTACATAATATCAATTGAACATACCGTCATCCCCTAGTACCCTGGGGAATTGGGTCCAGGATAACCCTCCTCAGATACCAAGATCGAAAGATGTTCTAGTCCCTTCTATAAAATAGCATAGTTGGGGCTGGGGATGTAGATCATCCTGAGTACTTGTCTAGCATGAGGTCATGAGTTTGATCCTGAAAATCACAAAACAATTAATAAATAAAATGGCATAGCATTTGTATATAACCTGCACAATCCTCCTGTGTACTTTAAATCATCTGTAGGTCACTTGTAACACCTAATACAATATAAATAATTGTTATACTGGGGCCGGGGATTTAGCTCAGTGGTTTTGCCACCTGCTGTGCAAGCTCAAGGACCCGAGTTCGATCCCTGGTACCAAAAAAAACCACAAAAAAAACCCTACAGCAGGTGTATCCAACCTGCAATCCTGTGCAGCTAGTAATGTGGCTCCACCAGATTGTAAATTTTAACATTATTATGTGATTTTTAGAAATATTTTTCACGATTGGACTGTGTGGTGCTTGAGCACCAAGTAGAGGCGGACACAGTGCTAACTCAGACTCCTGCACTTGCCACATACATTTGAATGGAAAACAAAGTGTATCAGATATTACATGTGTTTGTGCAACTTAGTAAGAAAAACTCAGCAATTACTTAGTATTTAACCTACCTACATTTGGGCTTGTTGTGTTGTTTTGTAAAATAAGTTGAAATAGTTCTTTTTGGCAGCTGAGGGACAGGAACCACAAAAATGTATCAAATAGTTTTTTGTTCATGATATTGTTAGAATTACATATACAATATAAACAATACTAGAAAAATAGTGGCTTATTTATCAATTTTTGTATCTTAGCATGGAAATTTTGTTACTTATATACATTAACAATATTATATACTTTATATATAGCCCAACACAATTTCTTTTCACTCAATGTGGCCCAGGCAAGCTGACAGGTTGGACATTCACAGCTGACAGCATTTGACATTTCTATATAACTGTAAGCTAGTTTTGAGTACTTATTATGTGCCGGGCATAATATCAACTCATTTAATACTCACAGTATTTTACAGTTGAGGAAACTGAGGCACAGGGAAGCTAACTGGCCAGCTCATAAACTTGGAAGTGCAATTAGAACCCAGGGAGTTGGTGTCAGAGGCTGTGTGTTTAATCCCTGTGCTGCAGTAAAGAGAAGAAAGTAAAAGGAGAATCAACTCATTGTCCCAGGGAGAAAGTAGCTAGGACAATACTGAAGGCAGTGATATTTGAGCTGGATCTTGCAGAATTTTTTTTCCTTTGAATCCTTCCCCTTTACTAAATGGCACAGTTCACCCTATTTTATATAAATGTTTGAAAAGGAGCCATGTTTTCCCACCGGTTGTTGTTATAACTGTAAGGGATGACCCTGCAAAGCATGCCTTTGTTGTACTGAGTTCCACTTGGGAGCAAAAGGAGGCTGAAAGGGTGTTGGGGATTTAGGATAGGAAGTGTCTTTTGAAACCCGCCATACCCTTCCAGTCTGTGTTACTGCCTCTGGAATCACACTGCCAGTCCCCACTCGCACCCCCAGTGCGAAAGTCATCCCCAGTTTCTCCTCTGGGCTTAGCAAAGAGCTTCACACCTTCCTCCTCTTGAGGGCTTCTACGATCTGGCTGTAATGGCCCCATCTCTCCAATAGGGGTCACCGACCCCAACAAGGTGGACACCTATGGTAGCGTGGAGAGAATCCCGGGTCCTCACCTAAACTTGTCACCGGCTTCCTCTGTGACTTGGATTTTCTTATCCATAAAACAGGGATAATACTTATCTGCCAATTTACAAAACATTGATGAGCATATGAGGAAGACCTGGCCACCTTTCAGTGGATTCAGGAGCAGCACACTGACTCTCTCCCAGTTCCTGTCCAGATGATTTCATTCCACAACTACGTTTGAACATTACTCACCGCTCCAGGTGCCACGTATGATCAGAAATTATTCCTACCTGACACAAAAGGACTTTGAATAAAGGTTTAAAGCAGAATAATCCTGCCTATGGGAGGAGGCTCTGGCTCTCCCTGCTGGGCGCCAGAAACAACAGCCTCTGCCCTAGGGAAGATAGTGAATGGAGTATGAAGCGAAAGTGTATCTACCTCCTGTGACTGGAAGAATCTCTCACCCAATAACTCATCTCCACCTCACACGATCCAGCCTACACATGGGGAAACTGAGCGCCCAGAAGCGAATGACCTGCTCAAGGATCTAGCTTCCAGAAACTTCCCAGACAGCTAATTCCAGAACGTGGACTGGGAAGGGACAGTGAGAGAAGACAAGAGGCCAGAGCGGTCTGGAAGGGACAGAGAACGGAGACTTTCTTGCCCTGACACCCCGGCTGGCGTCGGGAGCCAAGGGCGGCGGCCAGCCTTCTGCACGAGCGCCCCCTGCTGGTTTCAGGTCTGGGGCATCCAGGCGGAGGCGGTTCCTCAGCGAAGGGCCCCTCTAAGGCCGCGAAATACGCTCAGAGAAAAAGCAGGAAGGCCCCAGGGGTCGTCCTAACCCCTTCACTGCGCACCTAGCACACACAAAGTTGTAGGGGTAGTGACCTGCTCAAGGGCACTCAGCGAGCCAGCGGGTCGAGGATCTCCCAGGTTGCCTGCCTCACAGCACAGGGCCCTCCATCTCCCCTGTTCTAGCCCGCGCTCTAGGGCCCAGAGGGTCCCTGACTCTGCACTTTGCACCCTGCAAGCCCCTCCCCGCCCCTCTAGCTCCACCTGTTGGAGGAGCCCTGGAGCACGGCAGCCGCAGTGCGCTCCCTTGTCGGAAGCACTACAGCTAACGGCGGCCGCCCCTCTCCAGCCCTGAGTTAAAAGACCTCTCGGTGGCTATGTCTTCTGATTGCATTGTCTTGAGGCCAGGCAGGGGTCTGTTCTTTTATAGATTCTCCACTCTCTAGCCTCTCCCCACCCAGAGGTGCTGGGCTATAGGGCTGAACTCTCATTTGATGATAAATATTGATGCATGACTTTTTCTTCTTCCCACTGTAAAACAGTGCAGCAGGGTAGCTCTGGCCCTGGACAGCCTGGATACCTGGGTTGGCTCTTCAGCTCTTCCTTCTTAGCTGGGTAACCTTGCACAAGTAACTTAGTCTCTCATAGTTTTTGTTTCCTGACTAAAATAGAGACAAAGCTACTTTTTGAGCTGATTGTGAGGATTCAATGAGATCATGAATGTAGTGTGCCTGGCACATAACAGGTGGTGCTCAATAGATGGAAGATTTAATTAGACTACCAAGCAGCCTTGGGGTGGTCCTTCTGGTCTGATCCCTCTCGTATTTGGGACTTTCTTTCCTAGGTGTGAATCTTCCAACCTGAATCTACCCAGTCTCCTGCATCCTACTGAAGGCAGCATCTGGGAAGGGGTCTCATGGTAATTATATGGGGTCACAGGGAAAGGAGAGTGTTTTAGAATACAGAAAGTTGACCAAACATGGGAGTGACTGGGCCACAGTCAGGTAATATTCCCATGAAAGTAACCCTGGGTACTTGGGCTTGTTCCTCTCAATCTCTTGTTTATGTTGGCTTCCTTGCCCTGTGCTTGCTCTTTTTCTTTCTTTTTCTTTTTAGAGACAGAGTATCACTATGTAGTCTAGGATGGCCTTGAACGCATAACCCTCCTGCCTTAACTCCCTAAGTAGCTAGGATTACAGACACATACCACCATGCCTGGAACTCTTTTCTCTTTCTTTTCTTTTCTTTTCTTTCTTTCTTTCTTTCTCAGTACTAAGGATTGAACCTAGGACCTCAAGCATGCTAGGCAAATGCTCTACCACTGAGCTACATCCCCACCACATTTTTTTTTTTTGAGTCAGAGTCTCACTATTCCTGGCCTTGAACGCACTATGTAGCCTAGGCTAGCCTTGAACTCCCAACAATCCTCCTGCCTCAGCCTCCCAAGTGCTGGGATAACAGGTGTGTGCCACCATGCCAAGCTTCCCCAACAGTTTTTAAAGTTTATTTTGGGAAAGGGTCTCACTAAATTGCCCAGGCTTGAACTTATTTATGATCCTCCTGTTCAGCCTCCCGGGTTGCTGGGATGATAGACATGCACCGCCATGCCTGTTTCATCCCGTGTTCTTTCACAGCTTTCTGCCTCTTAGTGCTGATTACTCCTAGCTCCTGCGTCTTAGAACTTATAGCCTGTATTATGACCTCTCATGGTTCTCTGACACCCTAACTATGCCACCTCCATTCAGTGTGGGACCCAATAGCATCTCAACATTAATGTCTGAGAAGAGAGGACACCCCCACTGCTACTGCCTGGACACGTGGAGGCTACTGGCAATCCACAGACTAGATGCCTAAAGACCAATTTGGTTGGCCCAGCTGGTCCAGTTTTCAGGGGTGTGTGCTGTGAACATATTTGAGTGCCTAATAGAATGAGTATTTGATAGACATTGTTATAAGGGATATTTGAAAGTCATAAAAATTCATTTGAAATCCTCAGAAATGGAAATTACCCCAGTGAACTGTTTTATACAGTAAATAATATACTCTGTCTGGGAGGAGGAAATGGCAGAGGTGGTGATCAGCGGCAAAATTCAGCCTCTCTGAGATCCAGAACCCAGACACTGGGAAATAACAACTTGGAAAAGAAGAAAAAAAGAGAAGTAGATCACCAGGAATCAGGAAAGACTGACAGGAAAATTAGAAGCTGCAGAGAAGTTGGAGAGAGGTCGTGAGCGTAGAGAAAAGAACAAAACAATCTCAACACTGTCCCCAGCTTGCAGCTCAAGGAGAGAGGAATCTGGCTCCGCAAAAGCAAGCACAGATCTGAGGTCTGATTGCCTTCCCTATCTACCAGTGTGAGCAAGGACACGTCTCAGTGTGGACATTGCCACCACATGGGCTAACCAGAGCGGCCTTTGAAGTAGGTGAGGCACCTCACAAACCCACAGGGCACAATGCTAGGGGAGAAAATTGTGACTTGCTGGATTCCAAAACTGCCAACCTGGAAGGAAACCACTCATTTAAATACACATAGAAAAAAAAAACTGTTTTTTTTTTTTTCGGTACCGGGGATTAAACTCTGGGACCTTGCGCTTGTGAGGCAGGCAGCAGAACCACTGAGCTAAATCCCCGGTCCAAAAATTTTTTTGTGTTCTTGGACTCATTTTCTTTTTTTCCTATTTTTTTCTTTTTCTTCTTCACTCATTTACTGGCATTTGGAGAATTTTTCCTTTTTTCTTTCTTCTTTTTAATCATCTTTTAAATTTTTTTCTATTTTTTTATTTTTCATAATTTCTTTTTTCTCTCATTTTTCTTTTATCTTCTATTTCTTACTTGTTTTTTTTTTCTATTACCTTACCTAATTCGGTAAATATCCTTCTATTCCTTAATAGGATCCTTTGTCTCATTTTTCTTTCCTCCTAATCTTGCATTGTTCAATTTAAAAAATTTTTTTCCTTGCATTCTCCTATTCCCAACCCTATATCTTTAATAGTATAACCATTAAGCTTTATTAATCATTGGATAGTTAGTTAACCCTATGTTACTCCTGTTGAATTCTTTTCTATCATTAGTGAAGGTATAGTTGTCACATTCAGTAGATTTGCTGTATGTCAGTATTTGGTTTGTCTTAGTGTTTATACTATATAGATTTCTTTTTTAAGGCTAAAGGTGGAGATATATGTATACATATATATATTTGGTACCAGGGATCAAACTCAGGACCTTACAAGGCAGGCACAGTGCCACTGAGTTAAATCCCCGGCCCTGTTTGGTTTTTTGAGACAGGGTCTCACTTTGTACCCCAGGGTGGTCTTTAACTCATGGCAATCCTCCTGCCTCAGTCACTCAAGTGCTACTACAGGTGTGCACTACCATGCCCTGCTAATTATTGGTTCTTATAGTATGTCAATATCCAGTTTGTCCTGGACAGTATTACTTACTGTTGCTGATTTACTTGATATTGCCAGGCTTGCATTATTGTTGCTATTAAGAGGATTTCTTTGTATGACAATACCTGGATTAGCTTTGTGACATTAACAAAATTGAAGTCCATTCCTGGAGAACTAGGTGCTGGGCCAATTACACTGCATCCTCCCCTCCCAAATCAAGATCTGTCTGATCTTGGGACACAGGTAACGGACTATAGTTAGCCATGCCCTGAGTTCATCATGGAAAAGCAGACTAACTAAAGCGTTCCTCATACTAGCAACAAAGTCTTTCCACTCTAAGTGACTGATCATAAACCTAAGCACAAAACAAAACAAACAAACAAAAACAAAATGACAAGACAACAAAATGCCTCCCCAAACTCCCAACTCTCTCAGAGCTGATCCATGGTGCAAATAGGAGGAGAAAAGCAAAAGCTATAAAAGCCAAATTATTTGAAAGGATAACAGAAGAGATTAAAAACCAGATCAATGAGGTGTTTGGCAGGATCACAGAAGATACAATATTATCTTGGTTTACAAATGCTTTTGTTTGCAAATAATTTTGTTCAGCAAACAGAAGTGTTTGGCAAAGTTGTGCTTTTGTTTGCAAACTCTGCATCTGGTGACAAACAGGCCAAGGCCATCTTTCCCACACAAACATAAACATGGCCATCTTTTCCAAAATTGTAGAACAAATTAAGTTCATGAACCAAGGCACCACTATATAAACAGATAATGGATATAATAAGCAAAACGATCAGAGAGTTTACAGAAAACACTAAAAAAAGCTAGCTGAGTTAAACAAAATGATATAAAACATGAATGACCAGTTTAGCAAAGAATTACAGTCTGTGATAGGGTTCCAAAAAGAAATCCAAGAGGTTAAAAATTACACTGAAAGTCTGGATAGCAAAAGCAACCAATGTGAGGACAGAATATTAAAATTAGAAGATGGGGAGGTGCCTTCAAAGACCAATTACTCAGAGATTCCTTAAAAACGTTAAGAGAGGACTGCGGATTTAGCTCAGTGGTTTCACCGCCTGCTGCGCAAGCGCAAGGACCCGAGTTCAATCCCCGGTACCAAAAAAAAAAAGAAGGTTAAGAGAACATAAAAAATGGATCCAACAGTGGCTCGATGAAGCAAAAAAGACTAACCTAAGATTAATTGGAATAGGTGAAAAATCAGAAGACACCGCAAAGGGGATTTAAAAAAGAACCGTTTACAGAAATAATAACAGAAAACTTTCCAAATATAGGGAAAGAATTAACTTCCAACTAAGATTTATATATGCTGCAAAACAGTCTTTCACAATTGATGGAGAAATAAGGTCTTTCCATGACCAAGGACACTTCAAGAAATTCATGGCTTGGGGCTGGGGATTTAGCTCAGTGGTTTTGCCGCCTGCTGCGCAAGCCCAGGGACCCGAGTTTGATCCCCGGTACCTTAAAAAAAAAAAGAAATTCATGGCCACTAAACCAGCACTACAAAAATTTTCAGCAGCACATGGAACATTCTCCAAAATAGACCACATACTAGTCCATACAGCATGCATAAGTAAATACAAAAGAATCAAAATTATTATTATCAGGTAGATCATAGTGCAAACAAAACTAGAAGTCAATGGCAAAAGAAATCACAGAAATTATCCAACACATGGAAATTAAACTACCCTTTTGAATAATCAATGGGTGACAGAAGAAATTAGACAGTTCCTAGAATTAAACAATAATGCCAGTACAACACACCAGAACCTATGGGACACAATGAAAGCAGATCTAAGGGGGAAATTTATATCTGTGAATGCCTACATCAGAAAAATGAGCAAATCCAAATAAACAATCTAGTGTTGCACCTCAAGGTCCTAGAGAAACAAGAACAATTCAAATGCAAAGCTTGTACAAGGAAGGAAATTATAAAGCTCAAAAAGATCAGAGAAGAAATTAATGAAATTGAGACCAAAAAACCCCACCCACAAACAATCAATGGGTCAAAGAACTGGTTCTTTAAAAGAATAAACAAAGTAGACAAATCCCTAGCCAATCTTAGCAAAAAAGAGTAAAGATCCAAATTAATGGAATTAGAAATGAAAAAGCAAAATCGTAATGGACTCATAACTTGTACTTAAAAAATGGAGAATTCATCGATCCCTGGTACCAAGAAAAAAAAAAAAGGAGAATTCAGAAGAAATGGATAGATTCTTAGATACATATGAACTACCAAAGCTGAGCCAAGAAGATATAAAAACCCTGAATAATCCAATATTAGGAAATGAAGTTGAAGCAGTAATTAAAAAAAAAAAACCCTACCAAGTAGAGCCCAGGTCCCAAATTCTGCCAAATTCTAAAGAACTCTAGGAAAGATCTAATGCCAACACTCCTTAAACTCTTTAATGAAATTGAAATGGAAGGAATACTCCTAAAGTCATTACTGGAAGCTAGGAAGATAACATTACTCTGATTCCAAAACCGGAAAAGGACCCAGCCAAAAAAAGAACTACAGGCCAATCTCTTTAATGAACATAGATGCAAAAATCCCCAATAAGATACTGGCAAATAGAACACAATGAAACATCAAAAAGATCATACATCATGACCTAGTAAGATTCATCCCATGGATGCAAGGATGCTTTAACATATGCAAATCAATAAATGTAAACACTACATAAACAGAAGCAAGGAGAAAAATCACATGATCAGCTCACTTGATGCAGAAAAATTCTTTGACAAAATCTAATATCCATAACATTCACAATAAAAACCCTGAATAAAATAGATATAGAAGGGCCTTATCTCAATCTGATAAAAGCCATTTATGGCAAATTAATGGCCAACATCATATTAAGTGGAGAGAAGCTGAAATCTTTCCTTCTAAAATCAAGAACAAGACAAGGATGTCTGCTATCACCACTGCTGTTCAATATACTGTAGTTCTTGAAATAGAGCAATCAGGCAAGAGAAAGAAATAAAAGGGATATGCATAGGAAAGGAAGAAGTCAAATTATCACTATCTTCAAGACATGATCCTCTACAGAGAAGTCCACCAAAAGACTCTAGAATTAAGCTGGGTGTTGTGATCCCAGCACTCAGGAATCTGAGACAGGAGGATCATTGTGAGTTCAAGGCCAGCCTGAACTATATAGTGAAACCCTACATAGGGTCAAAAAACCCTCCCCGCAAAACACCTAGAACTAATAACCAAATCTGTATATAGCAGGATACAAAGTCAACACACAAAAATCAATAGTGTTCCTGTATACCAATAATAAACTCACTGAGAAAGAAGTTAAGGAAACCATACCTTTTACAATGACATCAAAAAAAATTAAACACTTAGAAATTAACCTAACAGGGCCAGGGATTTAGCTCAAGTGGTTTCACCGCCTGCTGCGCAAGCCCAAGGACCTGAGTTCGATCCCTGGTACCAAAAAAAAAAAAAAAGAAAAGAAAAGAAATTAACCTAACCAAAGAAGTGAAAGACTTCTACAACAAAAACTACAGTACTCTGTAAAAGGAGTTCAAAGAAGCTATCGGCAAATGGAAAGATATCACCTGTTCCTGGATAAGCAGAACCAGTACAGTCAAAATGGCCATACTTCCAAAACTGCTTTAATGCAGTCAAAATACCATCAGCATTCCTCATAGAATTAGAAAAAACAATCCGAAAATTCATATTGGGCCAGAAGAGACCCAGAATAGAAAAAGCAACACTGGACAACAAGAGCAAAGCAGGAGGCATCACAATCCCAGACTTCAAGTTATCCTGCAAAGCTTAGTAACAAAAACATAATGGTATTGGGGGGAAAAGACAGACATGTGGATCAGTGAAACATTCAGCTACTTGATCTTTGACAAAGGAGCTAAAAACTTACACTGGAGGAAAGACAGCCTCTTTAATGAAGGGTGCTGGGAAAACTGGCTTTCCACCTCTCACCATGTACTAAACTAAAATAAAAATGGATTAAAGATCTAAATATCGGGCCAGGGATTTAGCTCAGTGGTTCCATCGCCTGCCGCACAAGCTAAAGGTCCCAAGTTCGATCCCCGGTACCAAAAAAAATAATAATAAAAAAATCTATCAAAAGAGAAACACTAAATCTGTGGTATGATAAAATAGGTAAAACTCTTAAAGACATAGGCATAGCCAAAGACTTTCTGAACAGAATTCCAACTGCACAAGAAATAATACCAACAATCAACAAATGGAATCAAATATAATTAAAAAGCTTCTGCACAGCAAAGGAAACAACCAACAGGGTGAAGGGACAACCTACAGAATGGGAAATGTTTAATGTTTTTTGCCAGCTATCCCTTGGGCCGAGGACTAATATCTAGCATATATAAAGAACTGTAGGCCCAGGATTTAGCTCAGTGGTTTCACCACCTGCTGCACAAGTGCAAGGACCCAAGTTCGATCCCTGGTACCAAAAAAAAAAAGAACTGTAACAAATTAGATCCTCCCAGAACAAAAGACCCAGTCAAAAAATGGGCAACTGAACTGAACAGACACTTCTCAGAAGAAATACAAATAGCCAATAAATATATGAAAAAATGTTCAATGTCTCTGGGCATTAGAGAAATGCAAAATAAAACAACACTAAGATTTCATCTTAAGCCAGAAAGAATGGCTGTTATTAAGCAATTAGATAATAACAAATGCTGGAGAGGCTGCAGAAAAAAAAGGAAACCTTGTACATTGTTGGTGGGAATGTAAACTAGTACAAATGGAAGTCAGTCTGGAAATTCTTCAAAAAATTAAAAATAGAAATTCCATTTGACCCAGCTATTTCCCTTGTAGGTATCTTCATGAAAGAGTTAAAGATATCATATTAGAGTGATACATGCACATCCATATTTATAGTAGCACAATTCACAATAGCTAAATCTTGGAAGCAGCCTAAATGCAGGGCCGGGGATTTAGCTCAGTGGTTCCGGTGCCTGCCTCACAAGCGCAAGGTCCCAAGTTTGATCCCCAGTACCAAAAAAAAAAAAAAAAAAAAGAAAAGAAAAGAAAATGCAGTATTTATACACAATCGAGTACTACTCTGCCATAAAGAAGGGTAAACTTGAGTCATTTGTAAAAAAATGAATGTACTTTGATACCACAATGAATTTTGTTTAAGACAGGGTCTCGATATGTAGTTTAGGGTGGCCTTGAACTCATTATGTACCCCAGACTGGTCCCCATCTGGCAGCAATCCTCCTGAGAGGACTCAGCCTCCTGAGTGCTGGCATTACAGGTATGCACCACCACGCCCAGTGAGACCACAGTGTTAAGTGAAATAAGTCAGATATACAAGATTACATGATTTCTCCTATATGAGAAACCCAAAATATAAATAAAGAGCAAAATAAAAGATAATAGCAAATAGCAAGTTGGATCTTTTGCACATGGGAAGAAGACCAAGAGGTGGAGGGAGGGGAAAGGAAGGGAATAAAAAAGAATTAAGATGTGTTATGTACATGTACCAACTCCCCATGAGGAGTGCGATCTTTATGTACTATAAACATGTACTAACAAAAACAAATACATTTTTTAAAATCCTCTATTCCAAAGTGTCTGTGTTTTAAGCCCAGATTTGAATGGACTGCATCTGCTTGGAGCTGTCTATACTCACATGTGCGTTCCAGCCAACATGGCTCCGGGAAACAGGCTGTCAGCAGACCTCAACTCATTGGCATGAGCATCAGCACCTTTCCATTTCCCAAATGACCTATGAAAAAACTTTTTCTGTAATTTATTTAAAAAGGAGCCCTGCTCCATCTCTTCCCTTCCACCCACTCACCTCGCTCCTTTCCCTCCCGACTGCACACTAGTCATGAGGTCCTGCTCCAGCAGAGAGAGCAAAAGCCTGAATCATCAGCCAGATAGCTCTGACAGGAAGCTGCAAGACCAGCGGCACAGTGTGGCTTTTCTCCCTCTGATCATTCCAGGTAGAAGCAGAAAGGGGACCGAGATGTGAAAGGATCCTGGCGGTTGAGGCTCAGCCTGGAGTTGCCTGATGCCTGCTCACACCCTTACTCCTAGAAGAACAGGAGATGTGCATGTGGATGAGGCTGACAGCCCCCCTGGGAGATTTAGAAACAGCTTCCTCCTCTTAGGCGGAGCTTCCAGCTGCTAGAAAATGGCCCCTGCAGATATTCCTGTAATGTGAATGGTCCCTAAGTTAAGGACCTTTTTGCAGTGCACAGTATAGTTGTGTGTGTCTGCCCTAAAGGCATCAGCAGGTGGATCCTCTGCAAGTGAGTGGAAGACTGAGTCTGGGTGGACAAACCTTTCCCCATGCACATTCCCAGCAGAGATGTCACCACCCTCCTGCGAACCCAGCCTCTGCCCTTTGAAGTCACCCCAGAGCCCTGGCTTTGAAATGAAAGCCAAGATCTGGGTTCAAATCTTATTTTAAGCACTTACTAGGACTGTGAGCTTGACTGGGTCACACAGGCTCCCTGGGCCACAAGTCCCTTCCTGGTGAGGCACAGGTGGCACCAGCTCTTTCGGGGCTTCAGTGAGGATTACGAGGGAAAAAAATGTAATACACCGAGACCTGAGCCTGGTGACTGTGGACTAATACATTTTCCCATTCATCCTCCAACTCTGCATAAGGAGCATCAGCACCAGGCTCCTTGAGCAGGTTATCTCTCGAGCCCCATTGCTGCAGTGGAGTTTGATTCACAAGTAAACGGGTAAAACAAATGTTATGTGAAATATTTGCAAGAGTCCTATGCTTATATCTTCCTAAAGTGAAGGGTTCTTTTACACACCATAATTCTGATCCCTGGATTTCTTCATTTACACATATGACTTTTAAATTTTTCCAGGGCTTACTGAGCAGCAGTCTCTGTGTTAGAAGGACAGAGGTCAGCTGGTGGCATCCAACCAGGGTGGGCAACTGCTCACCTCTAGCTGGCTCCCCAGCATGGCCAATTGCTCTCTCCATTGGGCATTTTTCAATTCTATGGATGAATTGCCCCAACATATTGAGTATTATCAAATGTCTAGCACTGTGCTAATTCATTTCATTATCATATTTATTCCTCCCAATTTCCTCAGCAATTGACATTTACAATGACCACCTCAACCTGTTTTTAATCATTGACATTTGCAGTATAACATACTATACTTTGCTTCCTCTTATCAGTGCAATAAAACACAAAGATATGCAACATGTGTACTTGTTCTTTGCCCTGGAAACCCCATTTCACATAGAAATCCAAAGGAAAATCTCAGACTTTTTTGTGGGTACATGAAAAAGAGAAACCGTCCCTAGAAACCATATTTCATGAATGAATTTTTTTTTAATTCCAAGGACTGCTTCTCATATCCACCCTGATTTTCATTGGGTCTTCCAATTGGAATTCCAAAGTCCTCAATTCACTCTGCACTTTTTTGAGCTTCTCTCCTGGAAAGGGAATGGGAGTTCAATATTTGAGGTGAATTTCAAGATCTGTGGTGAGGTATTATTAGCACACACACACACACACACACACACACACACACACACGTGCGCGCGCGCGCAGAGAGGCTGCTTTCCTGGGATCTCCAGCAGGTGTCACTGTGACCCCAACCATCCTCCCAGGCTGTCCAGATCTGTGGGCACAATACCTTTGAGGTCTAGGGGACTTCCAGGGCCCCAGAGGCGGAACCTGGCCCTAAGGGAAGGATCCTGTCCCAAGGAGAAGAGTTCTATCTCCACTTTCTCCTGGGATCATTTTGGGGGAATGTCTATGGTTATCAAAGGTAGATCACCCTCATGGTCAAGACCCTGAGCAAGGGTGGAAAGGGTAGGAGTGAAGGGGGCATCAGGGCTGAGGCCTCTTCACTTCCCACTAACCTAGCTGGGTCTCTCCAGGGTCCATTAGGAGAGACACTACACACACACACAGACACACACACACACACACACACACACACACACACACACACACACACTGACCACCTGTCCTGAGCTTTGGGGACAAATTTCAGTGAAAGACAAGAGCTGCTCTGGGACAGGTATTACTCTACTGATGGGACTCAGAAGGCAAAAGATAGAAGAGAGTAGGACCCAAGAGATCACATTAACAGTTGGTCTCCCATTCAGAACAAGGGAAAGGCCTGGGATGTAGCTCAGTGTTAGAGGGCTTGCCTAGCATGTGTGAGGTCCTGAGTTCCACCCCCAGCACTGCAAGATGAATAAATAAATGGGCACATGCCTGTAGTCCCAACACTCCGGGAGGCTGAAGCAAGAGGATAAGTAGGTTCAGGCCTGGCCTGGGCAAATTAACAACTTATCAAGTCCATGTCTCAAAATTTTAAAAAAGGACTTGGGATGTAGCTTAGTGCACAGGTACTGCGTTCAATCTCCAATACTGCAAAATAAATAAGCAAAGAAATAAATTTTTTAAAATAAGGGAGACCACCTAGGGGGCTTGATCCTTTCTAGGGAGGAAGGTTGACACAGGAGTTCACCAATGGGCAATTTGGGGAACACTTCTGAGGCAAGGTGGGCTCCCAGGAACCACCCCCACACAAGCCAAAAAGGGGTATTCATGGGGAGGTGGCACCTGGGGGCTGGGGACCCTGTGAGAAGCTGGTTTGAGTTATGAAGAAATAGCAGAAGCACAGAGTTTGCCAGTGTGCAGGCCCAGCAGAACTTGCCTGTCACTCCCAGGACACTCCCTGATGGCCACCCCTCTGCAACTCCCACCCCTACCCCAGAGCCTGCCCTCTCCCAGGCCTCTGCAATTGGAACCAGTCACCACCTACCCCTCCAGTCATTGCAAGGACACCAACCTCTCCTCTCACTCAGCACCCTTCTCCTGAGAATTGCAAATCTGTCTTTTGGTTATTGCCTAGTGATAATTTGTGATGATTCGGGCCTTCTGGAAGCAAGTCTTGATCCCTGGGGTGGGGCCTGCCCCAGGATGGAGAAGGGAAAGACTCCAGGACTAGCAAAACCACATACTTCAGCAGGAAAAAAGATGCAAAGGAAGTTGGAGGGAAAGCAAGTCTTCCTGTCAGGAGTCCCTTTGTACAACCCTACACCCTCCTTGGGAGCCCTGGGTTCCAGGATATCCACGAAGGGGAAATGTTGCAGTACACATGTATGTGTGGAGTAGGATCTCCTGTGAGATACATGGTGTCTGATTTCATCCAGCACTAGCTCTCCTCCATGTTCTTTCACACACAAACACACGCCCATTCACACCCAGACAGCCTGGTAGGACAGCCAGGGAAGCAAGGTGGTCCTGGGCACCAAGCAGAGGACAACACCAGGTGCGAGCTCAGGTCAGCCTTCAGCAGTTCCCGGATGGGATAAAGAGAAGTCAGGCTCAGCCAGGTAGGAGGGGAGCTGAGGTGGGTTACTGTGTGTGTCTTCCTATCAGGAACCCTGATTCTAGGGGGTAATGTTCACAGGACTAGAGCCGGGGCTTTGGTGGCTTACTGGAAGAACAAAAGAAACAGCTCTTTATCTAACTTGACAGGGACAAGAAGTAGCAGAAATTGCAGCCTGTTTTCAGTGAGACATAGGAACACATGTTTGCATGGGCTTTATCCCAAGAAGCTCACTATCTGAGTCAAAGGAACCCTGGCAGACGCTCTCCCCCATCCCTCAGCAGCTTCCATTGGTGCACTGCTTCAGCTGGAGCACCTGGCACATTCACTCGATTACATGGCTCTCTGTTGACAGCCAGGGCCTGGAACACTTAAGACCTGGTTTTGTTAACAGTCCTCATCCTCTATTTACTCTCCTGGCCTCTATGTAGACTCTGCAGGGATACAGATGCACTCATTTCCTGTGCTGCAAGAACAGTCTCCAAGTGTCAGAGCACATCTAGGAGCAGCCTGTTCCCTCCATGGGGGTCTGTGACAAGGACAGGGTGGACAGAGTGCAAGTTTGAAGACTTTGCTCCCAATCCCACACCTTCTGAGTGCCCTGTTGATGATTCCTAGGACCCTAGACAGCCCCAGGCCCCAGTGGCCCAGCCAAAACCAACAGAAATACTTTTCCATGGGATGGATATGCCATGTTGGATTCCCCTGTCCTCTCTGCTAGCTTCCTGGGGCACCTGCATAGTGAGTGTCACCCCAGAGGTGGCTGTGACATCATAGTGACCAGGGCCACCACCTTGCCTTCCTGAGTCCTTGTCAGTTGCTCTACAGCCCAACCACATTCATCCATAACCCCCAGGAGCGGGGGCAGGGCTGGGGGCCAGGGGCTCCCCTAACTGCAGAGGCTAGCCTTACACACCCAGCAACACATGTCTCCCTTTATGGCCTGGGCTTTCTCTCGCTGCTTAAAGGCAACTGTGAAAAGAGCAGGGCTGATTCTGGCTGCCTGGCTGTCTCCTGGCAACAGGCCTGGCAGGAGGTCTTTCTTTCTCCCCCCAGCCTCCCTTCGCTCCTCCACCACCCCCCTTTTCCCTTCTCTGCCCTGTGTCTAGTGTTGTGTATCATTAAAACTTCCCTCCCAGCCACTTTGCAGCCAACAACCAGGCCCTTCTGGGGCCAGTTCCCTTAGGGCAGCTCAGCTGGCCCCAGGGGTGTGGGAGCCACGGGGTCAAGCCCCCAGAGAGGAGGCTTTGTGCTCTGGAACCAAGGCTTAAACTCGAGTTAGCAACCTTCAGCATGTTCAGGAGGGCAGCCCCTTGAGCCCTGCCCGCATCTCTTTCTCCTCCCTTCCAGGACGTCAGTCGCCTCACTGAGTGCCAGAGCCTTCCAAGAGAGCCACTGGGCACTGCCCAGCTGTACCAGTGCCTCCTGGGCCTCAACCCAGTACCCCTCACTTAGAAGGACAAGCTGAAGACTGGGGCAGCCCTAGTCAGAGGCCTGCAGCCAGCTCTGGCTGTGTCTTGGTCTGCTCTGAAAAGGGACAGGGACACAAAGGGTGGGGCCACAGGGATCACAGGGAGGCAGAACATCCAATCGCTGTGTGTGGGAACCAGAAGGACTCTTCATTTGGCCAATTTAATCTAGGGGAACATTGAGACCCAGAGAGGGTAAGTGCCTTGGCCAGAGCCACACAGCCAGTCAGGGGAAAGCTGGGGCTGGAATCCTGGTGTGGGGAGGATGAGACATCAGTATTTACTTTTTTTTTTTTTTAAACAGGGCCTTTGAACTTGCCATCTTCCTGCCTCAGCCTCCCAAATGTTGGGATTACAGGCATGCACCACCATACTTGGCAGAGTTTGTACCCTTCACTGGAGGGAAACAAGTGAGGGCCAATACCCCCTTGTGGGTCCCAAACTTCCCACTGCTAAAACAATGTCTGAGCCATGTCTGAACTTGACCCAGCCTCTCTAAGACCCTCTCTCTTACCTCTCCCACCCTACCCTACCCCTCTAGGAAGCCTCTGGCAGCCCTAGAGCACAAGGGTGACCCAGAGACTGGCTCAGCCTCTCTGGACAACTGGGAGACAGTTAAGCTTCCTTTCCTACCATGAGCATCATCGTGGTCACAGAGGCTCAGGAACTGAGGTGCTGTCATCCAACACACTTGTAATGAGTGTTCCCAAATCGCCTACCTGATACTTCAAGATACAGGACAGGAATGGTAGGGGCAGAGAATCTCAGTTCATGACCAGGGTGATTCCAGATGCAACCCTGGGAACTCCCATTTCTGCCAGCTCCAGGGCCCCTGGCCAACCAAGAAGATGCCCTGGTGGCACAGGCTGGCACATGTAGGAAACTCAGCCCTGTTGTCCCACCATCCAGGGTCTTCAGATCCCAGGTACTTCCATGCTACCTTCACTCCCCAGCTCCCACAACCTGTTCTACTATTTACTGCTACTTTTTCACACTTTTATTTAAATTGATTTGCTCTGTATTTATTAACTTTAATTGAGAAGAAAACTTCAGGTCACTGTAATTTTCACCCATTTGATTTCATACTAACCAGAGACTATAGCCCCCATGTCCCTGAATATTCACTTTCTTCCCTAGGAAGGGATCTTAGTAAGGGCTGGAGAGGCGTTGAAGTCCAAACAGGTTTTCTCCTTGACAATACTCAGAAAGAGAGAAGAGGAAAAGAATAGGGAATGTGAATAATGAGCCTTCTCACTGTGTGTGTGGATTCAGTCACCGAACACTGTGCTTTGCCTTGTGAGGCACCCGTGGTCTTCTCCAGCTACTGGAAAACATCATTAGCCAGAGAATTGTTCGTTAAATTATATCATTTGGCAAAACTATATTTCAGACTTTCTGAAATTGAAAGAAAAAATAAAGTAAAAGAAAAATATTTTTGTTGTGCTGTATACACACTGATTTGGGATTCAGAAAATATGATTTTTCTTCTCACCAGCCACAACCCTTGACACACACGGCAAAACACAAAGAGGTCAGCTAGAGGCAGGTGGTGAGGTGGAGGAGAAGGAAGCCTCTTGAGCTAAGTAAAGCTGGAGAGCTGGGAATATTTCCTTGTCACTGTCACCATCATCAACCCTCTGTCATTCAGACAGTCTGATCAGGATTTCACCATTTTAGGGGGTCACACACTAATACCCTGAACTCCCTGGGCAAATCGTGCTATTTAGCCCTGGGAGCTGTGAATTAGTATATCCATTTGCCAGATAATGAAATAAGCACCAAGAGATCTAAATAACATGTCAAAGCACGGGTAGGCAGTGGAGGAGCTATCAGGATTTGAAATGATTCTGTCTGATCACAACACCCAGAGCCCCCAAAAGCAGTTTGTTTTTTTGGTACTGGGGATCGAACTTTGGACCTTGTGCTTGCACTTGTGAGGCAGGCAGCTGAACCACTGAGCTAAATCCCTGGCCCCTCTTTTTTTTTTTTTTTTTTTTTGAGATAAGGTCTCACTATGTCATCCAACCTGGTCTTGAACTCACTAGGTAGCCCAGACTAGCCTCTAACTTGAAAGGGTTGGGGATTTAGCTCAGCGGTTCTGGCACCTGCCTTGAAAGTGCAAGGTCCCCAAGTCTGATCCCTGGTACTAAAACAAAAAAACAAAAAAACTTGAGATCATCCTGCCTCAGCCTCTCAGCTGCTAGGACTACAGGTATGTGCCCCTACACCCAACTCCACAGCAGCATTTTGATCCCCTACTCCTCTCTACCTTGAGGCTATTTGGCCAGTGAGGACTAGATCTTAGGAGATATTGCCCTGTCTTGGGTTGAAGGGGGAGGCCAGGGAGGGAAGAAGCAGGGGTCTGATGGCAGGTGAGTGGAAGGCCAGCCTTTTACCAGCCTCTGGCACAGCCACCTGCGGAGGCTGCTCCTAGACTGAGTGGCCCTGTGAAGGAGGGTTACAATCAAAGGGGAAGGAGAGGGTGGAAGGTGGGCAGCTGAGCCCTGGCTTTTCTTCTTTTTCATAATTCACACACCATGAAATTCACTATTTTAATTTTTTCATTTATGAAAAAATAAAACAAGATTTCATAACAAAAGAAGAGAATAACAGTAGTTAATACACTGTGTTTCATTATCTTCGATGTAATTACTCAGAGTACAGGACATAAAATAAAAAGAGCCTTACAAAAGAAACAAAAAGATAATAACACAAAATTTTCTTTTCAGTGATCTAGGATAAACTAGTAGTATAAATGCAATGAATTAGCTAGCATATATATTAAAATATTTTTGCAACAATGAAATATGTAATTTGGGGAAATATATGAACTTCTCCCTACTTCCTATTTATCTCACTTCTATTTTGCTCTTCATTTGCATATATATGTGTGTATATATATATATATAGTGTTTCTCATATAAGAGAAACTATCTGATATTTGAGCTTATATGTTTGTAAATGCATAATCATGTTTATAGCAACACAATTTATAGTAGATAGATCTTGAAAACAGTGTGTATGTCCATCAACAGATGAACGGATAAAGAAAATGTGGTATTTATACACAATGGAGTATTACTCTGCCATGTGCCACAAAGAAGGATAAACTTGAGGCATTCATAGGTAAATAGATGAATTTGAGATCATAATATTAAGTGAAATTAATCAGACACACAAATTTCACTTTTAAAGTGTACAATTGAGTGATGCCTAGTATATTAAAAAGATGGGCAACCATTACCATCTAATTGCTAAACATTTTCTTCACACCAAAAGATACTCTGTACCCCTTAGCAGCAGAGCTGCAGCTTCTTGGGGAAAAGAAAAGGCAGCACCAGGCAGACTATGTTCTGGATCCACTGTAAGCTTGACCTCAACCCTATAGCCCTCCTATTGCTCTTTCCTTCCTCCCACAACTCAGTGAGTCTTCTAGCTTCAGGATCCAACTGCAACCTCACCCTATCCAGACTAAGCCCCCAAATCAAGAAAAAGATGCCCCAGCCCTCATCGGCCCTTAAACTAAAGCAATTCAGCTTATAAATCAATCAGCAATATTCGGTCCAACTACCCTGTCTCAGAGACTATGGGCCAGGAAGACACAGATACCATTTAGGAGGCCTTTGGCTGCAAGGAACAGCCTCCAGTGGTCTACATAAGGAAAATGTGTTATGCTTTCCTCATAGTTGCAGATGGCTGCTGCAGCTCCGGCATCCCACCTAGATACAACACTGCCCAAAAGCAGGGGAAAGGGATACCTCTTACTGTATCCCCCCCCCCCCCCCCGTTTAGTCCTTAGGGACTGAACTCAGCGGTATTCTACCATTGAGCTACACCGCCAGCTCTTTTTAAAATTTTTAAATTTTGAGACAGGGTCTTACTAAGTTGCCCAGGCTGGCCTGAAACTTGCAATCCACCTGCCTTAGCCTCCCATGTAGCTGGAACTGTGTCTTCTTTTAAGAACACTGAAAAAAACCTCTTCCTAGAAATCCTCTTGCATCCTCCAGCTGACCTTAGCTCATGTCTTTTTTTTTTTTTTTCCTCAGTTCGTGTCTTACTTGACTTAATTTAGGCCAATCCCTGGCAATGAGAATGGGTCCCCATGACTAGTGTTGAGCAGTCGGGATTTATTTTTGAGCCAGGTGGGAGACAGGTAGAAATCAGAACGAACTAGGGGCCCCTGCCAGCCTGGAGGAAGGGGCCATCAGCTATGCAAGCTACACTACAACCTAAATAAGGCCATTGCCCTCTTGAGGCTCAGGAAGACCACTGATGGCCATGAAGGAGTGAAAGGGAAGAGTCCCAACCCTCTGCTCATGCAACACCATTTCAGGCACAGCGGGCATCATCCTGCTAAATAGGTAACAGCCTTTTGAGGCAATGGTATTACACTTATTTTGCAGGTGAAGAAACAGACTTAGAGAGATTAGGTAACACACCCAGTGACACACAGTAGGAGGCAGGGCTGGAATTCATTGGCACAAGAGCTGGGCTCTAAGGCAACCATTCAGACAGAGCTTCTCCCTAGGCAGACAGGTGAAATCCCATTCAGGCTTTACCTGGAAGCCAAGGCAAAAAGCGTAAGAAGTTGGCCCCACCAGAATGGATATGCCTGCCCATACCCATGCCAGCCACAACACCTGCTTCAGATAGGATCCCAGGAAAGTAAGGAACTGGCCTGGGTTAGAGCCCCAAAGGCCTCAGCAGGCCGGCCAAGGCTGGAGGTAGGGTTCAGGACTCAGGAGGCCAGGGCAGAGAAAGGGGGAGGGCTGAAGCAGAGGAAGAGTGGGGAGAGAGGCGGTCCTCAGTGTGGCAGTGTCTTCCCAACAGACTGCAAACCACCTGGTCTCATCCCACAGAGGCAGGACAGGTGTCACCTGAGAGGCAAACTGCACCCCCAAGCCCTGAGCAGGGTTGCTGGGGTAGGGGGCAGCTCCAGAGGCCAAGCCCTACGGTAGTGAGATCATTGGGAGGGCATAGGGAAAGCAGACTGAGTGCACATCCTCCCGGCCGAGTCCTCAGCCCTGCTTTCTCCCTCGGCCAGTCATGAACAGTAGAAGAGCCACAATGTGCCCACTCTGCACTAGGTGTTGGGGGTGGCCACTGTCTCATGGAGTTTAGATTTCAGAGTAGGAAATGGGCAACTTGTAATGGATATGTTTGGTGTGTAATATGTGTGATATCATGTCAGTATTACGGGCTATGTAGAAAAACAGAGCTGGATAAGAGCCATAGAGTGCCAGGGTGGGGAGCAGCTAGTAATATGGGAGGCCTCTCCAAAGGAGAGGTGTTAAGGTGGGGCTCCTGCTGGAGTGTCAGATTTTCCTGGATAAATCCCTCGGGAGAAGGCTGAGGATGCCTGAGAAGGGACCACTTAGTGTACACTTAGTATACATTGACATGGTTGGGGCAGAAGAGACCCCAGAGACAACCTCATTCCTCAGCTCCGAAGAGAAGAAAGAAACCCAACATTTCTTATTCACTACGGCAGTCTGGAATCCTGTCAAGGTTGTTCTCACTTAATGCTGACAACTCCCTGTGAGATAGAAAGTCTTACCTCCACTTCCCAACTGAGGGGCTCAGTGCCCTAGAGGAAAGGCAGCAGCTGCTGGTTGTGCCCCCATTTTTTTCAGTGGCTCACTCCTTTCTAAAGGACTGTGACCCCAAATCGTTTTCCCAAATACTCTGGAGACCTGGGGCTGACCAAGACAGAAGGAGCTGCTGTGACAGGGAAGACCCTGCTGTGCCCTTGGTGTCTTGGGGGGCCAGGTGAGGAAAGACTTATGACTGAATTGCTGTTCACAGCCTCTTGCATCTTGGTGGAAGACTGAGGGTGTCAAGGCTCCTGGGAGACTTCTGCAAGGTCCCTGTCTGATGGTGCCTGGAAGTGCCAGGCTCAGCCCACCTGTGTCCTATCTCTGAGGTTGGCACTCCCAAGGGAGCCTCTTGGATAGAGGGGACAGAGGAACCTGCAGCTATGCATACCTTATTCCCAGCTAAATTCCAGGATTGCAAGTAGATTAAGGGCATTCACCCCAAGGATACCTACTTAAGCAGGATCCCTAAAGATCCAGGCAGTTCGTACTAAAGGCACCAGCTCTCCGCTGGCCACAGCAGCCCAGGTGAGGTGGCCTCTTTCACCTGCTAACTGCCAGCCTTACTGACAGCACCACAGCTGAGAGATGCACTGACTTGGTGAACTCTGGAGCCAATACTTGTGCTCCTTTGTGTGTCTGATTGACATTTATGGTTCACTTACTTTGTGCTTACCCAGTGCAGGTCATGGGGTTCTGGCATGTCCAGGAATCTGACTCTATGCCAGCGAAAGGAACTGGGCATAAAAGATCTTGTCCATTTATTTTCTGCACTCACCCCCCAGGCTATGGTCCTTCTGCTTTCAGGTTGCCCTCTGTTGTCCAGTCTCCTGCTGGTCTCTGGGGAGCATGCGTAAAGTCATTCTTCAGAGAAAGCTGAAAGTCTTTCTTTCTATCCAGGGGGCCTCAGAGCCTCTACCTGCCGCCTTCCTGCTGTTCCCGCTGAAGTCCTGGTTTTAGGCCTGTGGACCTTCATACTCACTATTTATTTCTCCTGCCTGCAGCAGCGTTTCCCTCTTCCATCATCCTCCCTAGGCTGGGCAGGCCTTCTTCCTGGGGTGGTGGGTGGGCAACCGAGGGGTGGCCGGGTGAGGGCACTGCAGGGGCTTGGCCATCCTATTCTTTGTCTGAGAGGTGCCTCGGCAGGGAGTCTGTCGGAGCTGCACTGAATACATAGCAGCTGACTCCTCACCCTGGGAGGGGACACATCAAAAGGAAGTGCAGGGCAGTCACAGAGGTGGGGTGAGATTGGGATGGAGTCCTCACCCCAAGTCTAAGGTCCCCAACACTCACAACACAAAATGCTTCGCACATGCCGCTCTCTTGCCCCTAGGTCCCTAGCCCTTTGCTGCCTTCTGCCTTATTCAAGAGACCACCCTCTCATTCAGGGCAGCAGCGGCCTCTAGGTCCACTAGGCTGACTCCTCACCCTGCCCATCCCAGCTGGTTTTGGAGTGAACTTAACCCTTTCTCCACCAAGTGCAGCCTACCCTGAGGTTAGGTGTCTGTTAGAGAGAGGGTGTCACCATTTGTGACTTGTGGGGTGAGAGTGGCCTCTGTGCTTAGGCAGGGACCATTCTTCTGTACCCGCCATAACGCAGGGCAGTCAAGAGGAAGTGCATTAAGCTCCTGTTGAAGGAAAGACACCTGGCAAGGAGGGGAAAAGGCTTAGGCATCCCCTCCCCTGGAGAACTTTCAAGTGGGAGAAAATTCCCACACAGGACTCCATTCTCCAGAATGTCATGGCACCATGCCAGGCCTGTGACAGGTTCTAGTCCCCTTTTCCTCACTTCCCTAGGCTTAGATCTAAGGCCAGTGAGCTCTGGGGTTCTACCCTCCCATTTACTTGTTTCCTGCCCACCAAACACCACTTGGGACTGCTCTGTGCTCTAGGCTGCCTGAAGGAGGCATCTGGGCCCACAGCCTTTCAGGCAATGGCCAGTTTTGCACACACCAGCCAAGAGGGCTTGCTGGGCATGTCTTAGCCAACCCACACCCCACTTAAAGTCTCTAGGATCTTTGCCCCCACCTCCTAGGGCCGGCACCTGTAGAATCTTGAAGCCCTAAATGACCCCAAGAAGCCAGCCCTCCCTCCCTGACACACTGAATACATAGCAGTGTCTTGGTGCCCAGGGAAAGCAGCCTCTCTCTGGCTCTCAGAAAGACCGTTAAGGGCTCTTGAACTCCCCAGGTTATAGTGCAGGATTTGAGCTCCATCAGGCAATTCTGGAAAGCTTCCTGGAAGCACATGGGGAGGGCAGCCCTCCTCCAAGGAGGACCCAGTAGACCTGATCCAGGGGTGTGCTGAGGGCTTGCTTCTCCTGTAGCCGTGGGCCTGGGGTGCTGCATTCCCTGGCAATGGCGAATCCACTACCAAGCTCTTTTCAGGCAAACCAGAAACAGGGAGCCTCAGAATCTGCTCAGTCCCTGGATAAAAATCTCAGGATGCCTGTCTTGGCGGCTTTTACCAGGTCCCTTGCCCTTCAGCAGGTTGGGAATTTTTCTTTGCCTTGTTGCCCCTTGGCCCCCTCCACTTCTCTCTTTCCCTTTACTTCCCTTTCTTTCTCCTCCTGATACCTTGAGCTCCCTCACTCATTACCCCCCACCGCATCTCCATTTCTGTCTCTCTGTGTCTCTCCACTCTGTCTCTCCCTTTTCTCCCCTTCTCTTTTATCTCCCCCTCCACCCCCTCTAGTTGAGCACCAGGCTAGGAACGCGGCAGAAGCCTCAACAAGCCCAGGCGGCTCTCTAGACCCTTGGTGCCCCCAGGGGCCAGTTCCTTGCTCTTCCCGCACAGGCAGCAGCTGTGAGGAGAGTGGACCAGCAGGGGCATCAGGTTCGAGCCACAGGCACCTGCAGCCCAGATCAAAGGCCAGGAATGTCTGCCCCCCTGAGGTGGGACTTCCTCCAGCCATGCCCTCTGCCCTGGGAAGAGCCCCTCAGACTGCTGGCCTGGGCAGGAGTTTGGTGGGCTCTTTCTCTGCCCCTTCTGCTGCAATTCCCTGAACAGGTCCTCACCTCCCTCTTGTAGACCCTGCTTCCTTCACCCAGCCGTGGCCGCTCCAGAACCCTGAGTGTCTTGTGTAGCTGGGGAGAGGGGTACCGGGAGGCACCCAGGTGACTAGGGTAAGACTCTGAAATCTGCCCACAATTTCAGCCCCTCTTGGGGCTGAGACCTAATTTCCTTGCTTTGGAGAGAGAAAGAGGAGAGAAAGAAAACCCAGGGGCCCTAGAAGGATTTTTTTTCCTATGGAGAGGGGTCGGGTATTTGGATGAATGTTCTGTCCACACAAGGACCAGAGCTCTATCGCCAACCCAGGTTGCAGCTCTCCATCGGCCAAGGGCCTAGGCCGGGGGGCAGGAGAGTTAGGCAGTGAGGGGAATCCTGAGGCCCCTAGCTGCTCTGGGCCACGGCTGCTATGTTTCACTGACAGGTTCTATGGCAAGGTCCAACAGGGGATGCGAGCGGAGGGAGCCTCGAGGAGGAGAAAGTGACCCGACTCCGGGAGCAGGAAATGCAACTGGCCGCTGGTGTCAGTTGCAGGAAATGCAAAGGCAACAGGAGGTCCCGATACCAATCTGATCCCTGACAAAAGATTCAAATGGCACTGGGCTCTGTCCGCCGGCGCCGCCCGCAGCCAGACCTGCGAGCCGCCGCGGACTCTTCTGCGCGCTTCTCCGACCCGGGGAAGCGACCTCCGGCGGTCAGGTCACGGGGCCGACCGGCTCGTGGGCTCGGGAGGTTAGGAAGGCTTGCATTTCCCAAAGCCCTGGTCCCGAGACCACCCGAGCGGAGCTTCTGGAAACATCCCTGTGCTTTCTACTCGCGATTCCTCAGGGGTCCAAGTCCCAAGGGATCTCGGTCCCCGGACAGAAAAGGAACCACCCAGCAATGCCCACGCCGCCCTGCTACCACGTGAACGCCGTGTCAGGGCGCCAGCTCCCTAAACCTGGCTGGCGGGGGGCCGTGGCCGTCCCGGGCCAGCAGCGAGTCCGGCGTGCCGCGTCTCCTCAGGGCCCCGCTTCGTGCGGGGCGCGGGCTTTGCCCAAGTTTGCAGGGAGATGCCCTTCCCGGAGCCCGAGTTGTGGGCCGGGCGGGAGGGGCGCGTGATTGACAGGCTGAACTACAGACTCATCTCTTACCTTAGGCCGCGGGCGCTGATTGGCTGCTCGCTGACATCCTCAAACCCTGCTGCTCCGCGCTGGGCTCGGGAGGGGGGCGGCTGCGGGTGGAGGTGCGCTTCTGACAAGCCCGAAAGTCATTTCCAACCTCAAGTGGACTTTGTTCCAACTATTGGGGGCGTCGCTCCCCCTCTTCATGGTCGCGGGCAAACTTCCTCCTCGGCGCCGCTTCTAATGGAGCCCCACCTGCTCGGGCTGCTCCTCGGCCTCCTGTTCGGTGGCACCAGGGTCCTCGCCGGCTACCCAATTTGGTGGTAAGACTCGCCTCCTGCCTGCCCGCGGCCCCATCTCCCCGCCGCGTCGAGGGAGGTGGGGGTCGCTGGCCGGGGTGGGCTGTGGCGGGCTGGGGGCCCTTTCTCCTGGCCTCCCCTCAGCCCCCCAGCCGCCCACCCCTCCTGGATTTTCTGCTGGTGTCGCCTTCAGAATTCAACTCCTGGCTTCTCGGATAATCACCATTTTCCCTGCTACCCGCCGCAGAGGCTGGGAGACTTTACCCTTCTCGGAAGGTCTCTTATTCTCGGTCCCAACCCTCCACCCATCCCAATGTGGGGGGCCCCGAAGACCCTCCGTTTGCTTGCAGTTGGGTTTCTGGAAATCCAGCGCGGTCCCTGGGGCCCAGCCTCTCCTCTTCTCCATTTTGGGGTCTTCATGGCAAAATCATCCTGTTCCTTCATTGCCATCCCACCTCCGCGGCGCCCTGGCCAAGAGATTTCCCCACAATAATCCCCTTTGCCTTTATATTTCAGACCCCAAAGGCTTCGGGGTCCCCTGAGGCAGGGGAGTGGGGAGATTTCATCAGATTTCCCCGACTCTGCTCTAGCTTAATTTTGAGCCTCTGGAGTGAATATGGAATTTGCTGATGCGAGATGCCATTGAATTCGGTTGTATTCATTTCTTGCTTGTCCATCCAGGCAAAGGGGGGGCTCCTTGAAAATGTAGTTGTTTGGGAGGGGTGGGCTTGTTGTTCTTTGACCAAAAACCCAATTCACCGTGTGACATTCGTTTCTTTTGGAAAACCGAGGACAGAGGAGAAAGGGAGACGAAAGGGGAATTCTGCTCCTGAGAAATGCGGATACAAAAGACATTTTAGTAAATAAGGCTAGGAACCCAGGCGCAGAGCTTGGGGGGTTGTGGGTGTGTGGAGGTACTGACTGAGGAATAAGCAGCCCTTTGGGAGCCCCAGCTCCAGGGAGTCCCCTTGTTTTTCAAGTGGCCCGATTGCAAACCCCCCTCCCCCCGCAGGTCCCAGGGGCCAGCCTGGAAGACACACTGAAACCAGTTCTCTAAATTACACCCCGCCTTTCCCCAGCTTCCAGCCCCCTGCATTCCGGAAAACTTTAATTAAAGAATCTTCCCCTCCTGGACGTAGGAGAGCTGGGCCTGGGGGTGGGAGGTGAGGAGGAGAAGGAATTTGGGATCTGTGAGTTAGAAGGGGCTGTGGCCCTGGGTGACAGTCACAAGAGCCACCAGGGAGCAGTACTGCCTTCGTGGCCCCATTCTCCCTGCTTGCCACCCCAAGCCTGGGGGAAGAGAGCAGAGCCAGTGAGATTTGGGGGCCACACCCTGAGGCTTCCTCCAGTTGTTTGGGGGTGGCAGCATTTGTGTCTGGGTGTTTAGGGGGTTCCAGGGAAAGAGAGACGGGTAGGAGCAGGGTATGGGCAAGGGTCTTGCTTAAGGGTCCTGAGAGTTGCTCCCAGGACAGGGCCCCTGTCTTTCTCCTTCCCTGTGGCCAAGGGCTGGCCTGAGGCCTCCTTTACATAAAGAAGCCTATGGGGTGGTGGTGGCAGGGGCAGCCAGGGATACCGGGGCATGGGGTGCTGGCTCACTGGCCATTCCTCACCTTCCCTTTATCCCAGGGCGGGTGCCAGCTCTGTTCGTTGTCTTCTCTGCCTTCTTTGCTTGGTAGCCCAAGCAGGATAGGGTAGGAAGAGAAAGCTTGGCACCCTAGAGGTGGCAGGGACTAAGGAAGAGACAGCTGGCCCCCCTGCCCTATGACCTGGAGGAGGCACGTCCTGAGGTAGTGCCAGTGGCAGGTGGTTGTTGTTGCTGGGGTCTGTGTGTAATGGTGTCTGAGGAGCATCTAGATAAGACCCACCTAGTAGGAAGAAACAACTGGGAAAATGTGGAAGCCTAAGGCATTGGCCCTAACATAATGCTAGATGTTTAGGGGCTGAGGGGGACAGGGATACTGCTTTGTCTGAGCTGAGGACAGACCTCAGTGTGTGTGTGTGTGTGTGTGTGTGTGGTATAGGAATGGGCAGGTCCAAATGTACCCATGTGCTTGTCAATGCCTGTGGCTGCCTCTGTGTCTGTGTGTGTGTTCTGGGTCTGTGACCCTAAGAGGTGCCTCTGTGCAGGATGATTTGTGCCCGAGACTGGGCAGTTGTGCAGGTAGAAGCATGTGAGATGTGCCTGGAGACTCACAGCCAGCAAGGTATGCTGGGTCTCTGCACACAAGTGTCAACAAGAGGCTGATTCTGTTATGTGGTGTGTGTGTGTGTGTGTGTGTGTGTGAGAGAGAGAGAGAGAGAGAGACAGAGAGAGAGCAGTCTAGAAGCTGGAAGTATCTGCTCATGGAAAGGTTGGTGCCTGTTTCTGCTTGTGACTGGCCATGTGAGTGTGGTGTCTGTGTGTAACTGTGTGTGTATGTGCACATGCCTTCATGACAGTATTGGGAAAGCCCTATGGATGTCTTTGTGCATGATATTAGTGCTCATAGCCATGACCTGATTGTGCTTCTCAAGTGTGAGGCTCATGTCCGTAGCTATGTGAGGGCTGTGTTTAGGTCTGCTTATGGCCCTGGAGGGAAGGTCCAGCAGGAAGCAGAGGTCTCACAAGGTAGCTACAGGGCACACTGACCTGGGATCCCAAGCTGGATCCAGGGCAGAATCTTCCTTGGCATCAGCTTGCCTTGTATGCTTGAGGACTGTGGGCATGGGCCTCCTCCTGAGGTTATTTTTCTTTGGTCTTGGAGCTGAGGTGTAGCGTGAGTCAAAATCTCAGGACTGGACAGTGGGTGGGTCTCAGATTCCTGACATCCCTCCCCTGGCAGGCAGATTCCAGCCCTTTAGCTTCTGAGCCCATCTCATCTACCTCTTTGGCCCACCCAGCTCACACATTCTCTAGGAGGGATTTGTAGGAAAAATAGTTTAGCTGGGATTTTTCTGTCCATGTTCCCTCTCATCAAGGAAGTGCCCCACTCTTGCCGAGAGAAGATGAAACTGAAGGAAGACGTAAAGTAAGGGGCAGTGTGTCCAGGTCCCCCCACTCACCTATCAGAGGCACTGAGCCAGGATTCAGGGACAGCAGCCCTGATTTATAGAATTCTTCTTGTCAGTTCCAGTAGAGGGTTCCTGGTGGAGAAACTTGTCCTTTTTCTCTCCCTGGAGGGAAAGGCACTTACCTTACTGAGGGCTAGCCCAGCACCAGAGCAGATGTCCCGAAGAAAGAGGACTGAGGACCAACCTCTCTGGTCCTGTTTCCTCACCTTTCACCCAGGACCACCACCAGCCTGCCCTGCCTCACAGCTTGGGTGAAGGTGTTTATAAGACACCTAAGTTCTCGGGTCTACCACCCTGGGACCCATCCCCCAACTCAAGTGCCTATTTTAAGCCCTGCCTCAGTTTCCCCATGTATCCGATGTCCTCCTTCTGCCTCCTCCCACCCACTCCCACCTTTACCCACCTCTCCCAGGCCTGTGAACATGTTCAGTCAAACCCTATGGGGGTCAGTAGGCTGGGCCCAGGGAGGCACCTGGAGTCTGCGGGGGAGGAAGGCCCCAGGCCAGGTGTTAACACTTGTAACAGGCAGGAATTACAGCTGGCTGGGGCTGGGGCTGGGGCTGGGGTGGGGTGGTGAGGAACTGAGGTGGCTGGAGGCTGTTGATCCCACAGACAGACAGACAGACAGACAGATGAGCTGATAGCGGAATGGATGGCCAGGCTTTAGCAGGGTGGTCTTCCTTCCAGGCCAGGCCATGCCCTGGGGGGATGTGGCAGGGGAAGTGAAAGCAGGTCTTTTGGAAGTGAGTTCTTGGCCCACCTGCGCACCCCACCCTCATATGAACTGGGCTTTGTGTCCAAAGGGAACACAATTGATGGTTGATATGTTGATATTCTTCTGGTGGGATCCCATTTTACTTCAAAAGAAAATGAAAAGAGGCCAGACTTTTTAATAATACCAGACAGTATGTCCTTGGAAGAATCTGCTTTAATATATGTGATAAGGTAGCTAGGAAGGAGCATTTGTCAGAGAAAGTTCTCCCTGAACCTCAGAGCATTTTTATCAATAGCGTGGAGGCCAAGAGGGGCCAAGAGGTGAGTGCTGGGTGCAGTCTGGACCCTGGGCCCTCAGTGTCACCTGAGGACCGAGGGTGTGGGACGTCTGCCCTGGAATTAATCCTGCCTGGTGGGAGGACCTCTCTTGTGGCGGTCAGAGGAGGTGGGAGCTGGATTGGGTGCCAAGCCCTTCTGCAGGTATTTGCCACAGGGGGCCTGATGTAGCACCAGGTACCCACTCTCACATCACTGACAAAGGTGCAGATACTGAGGCAGACAGAGGGTTTGGGGTGGAAATCTCCAAAGAATAGGTTCGGCCAAGCAAGCATCTCCCACTCCACTTGCTACAGAGCACAACCCTAATGAGCATGTATGGTATTTGGGCAGATTTGTATTTGAGATGGCATGGAAATGAGCTGGGAGAGGCAGCTGTGACGAGGGGGTTTTCTCCAGACCCAGAGGTCTCTGTGGGATGAGATCTGGGCAGGAGACAAGGAGTCTGGAGTCCCGGCACAAAAAGTGACTTTTCTCAGAGGAGAATACAGCTAATAGACCAGGGAGAGAGTGAGGAAAGGGGTGTGTGTGGCTTCAAAACATGGAGAGCCAGGCATTGAGGAACTTTGCCACTACCCTTATGTTTTCTTCTAAAGCTGCTGAGGAGGAAAAGATATCCTTCACCCCTAACTGGTAGAGAGGAGGTATGCCCGGCTCAAAGGCAAGGCCACCTTATATTACGTCTATATATTAATGGCGTCTTTGTGCTGGAAACAATTTGAGCTAAGAGTGGAGAAGACCTGTGTCTGAGTTCTGAGTTTCTCACTGAATGGCTGTGGCCCAGGATGAGTATCTGTCCTCAGGGAGTCACTTTCCTTGCCCATCCCTCTGTCTGAGTCACAGGGCTATGGTAGGGATCGGACTCATTGCTGTGAAACGTGGGTGTGCACAGCAGTTCAGAGCCTGCCTTGGACAGTGCACCCCTTTATCCCTTGCCCCAAACACCCCATTCTTCTGTTTGCATTCACAACCCAGCTTTCTCATGTACTACCTGGGTAGCTTAGGCTAAAGTAAACTCTTCAAGGCTCATTTTCCCTCTTTGTAAAATGAGTATAGTGATTGCCTCTACCTCCTAGGGTTGTGAAAATATGTAACGCTCTTAGAATGAGCCTGGCATACAGGAAGTATTACATGTAGGTTAGCTCTTTTTCACTTTGTCTGCTATTGCTCATCTAAGTCCTGGATCCAAACTTGCCTCTTCCAAGGAGCCCTTCTAGACTGGCCCCACCTGACTCTGTTTTCACCTTTTCTGCAGAGCCAGCTTGCCCCTTAGCGCTTGGCAGTGGAACCCATAAGACTTTAGCTTTATTCTTAAATTGAAGAAGGTAAGCCAGGCTACTTTCCTCAGCTTTTCCTGCCCAGGAAAGGAAGGGCAAGGTGGAGAACATATTGAAGTCTCCTCGAGTCCTCCCCTACCCCACAGCCTGCCAGACTCTAGCAGCCACTGCCATTTCCAGCTGGGACCTGAAGCCCCCTGGGGCTGCGCCAGGAGGGGTGGGGAGGCAGGCTCCCTGGGGGAGGGGCACCTGGGCAGCAGGAATAGCAGCTGAGCTGAAGAAGTTGCTGCTCCAGGAGTGGAGGGATGATTCAGAAGGTGATTTATAGACGGAAGGCAGAAAGCTTGGCTCCTGGCAGAGGCCTGCTGCTTAATTACATTCTTTGGGGGGTGGAGGTATGTGTGGGGCAGCAGCAGAAGAGAGACTTCCACCTCCTCCCTACCCAGGCCTGTCCCAGTGCTGTTCCTGCCCCCAGCAGGGTCCCTTTTTCCCCTGTTTCCCCAGAGGGAATTCCCTGTTCGCAGCTAGAGGCTGGAGCAAGTGGGAACATCATCCGAGAGTGGGAGCAGCCCCTGAGAGAAAAAGGTGGGAAGGAGGAGGCAAAAATCCCTTTTGGGCGTGCCCCAGGGAAATGTGGATAGAGGTAGGCTGGGGCTGTGAGGCTGGAAAGGATCACTGGGTCGGCACCCTGTTTCTGGGCAGGTGAATTGCTAACCCAGCCAGGCAGAGGGCTTCTAGAATCTTCTTAGTGTGGCAACTCTTGGCTTTCCCTTGGCACTGTGTCCTACTCCTGCCTCTGAGGATCTCTCTTCAAGTTCCCACCTTTTCTATTTCTCTGCTCTCAGTGGCCTACAGGGGCTGGATATCAATTCCCATGCTCAATGGCTGAATCCCAAGTCTTCTGTATTAGGCAACCCACCACACATAAGCACAATGGCTGCCTTAGCCCCACAAAGGTTCTGCAGGCAGTCAGCCCTGTCGGCATGTTAAACTCACATCCAGGCAGCCACCACAATCCAACTCAAGCTAGAGTGAGCCTATGCTGTTGACAGCAGGCCCCATTCCATGGAGATATTTGCTGTGTTGACTGTGCTTCCTGTATTAACACTTACTAGGGTAGTGACAGTGCTTTTTGGTTCCCATGCCATCTGCACTGTGCTGTGAAACCTAAAAGCTTCACTTACTGGGTCTGGCAATGTTTGGGGGTACAGAGGAGTAGGGTTGCTGGGGCTGGTAGTGTCAGTTTGTCTGTTTGCAGCTTGGTTAGTACAGCAGGAGGAGTTGGCAGGGGTCAGAATGGGGACACTAGACAGTTCTCTGGTTCCCCCTGAGGCAGGCCTTCTCAAAATGGCCTCATTATGTGTGTGGAGTAAATTCCAGAAATGTCAGGCACACCCATATGTCTCCAGGAAAGATGGAGACCCAGAAGTAGGGCAACCTGAGGGGTGGTGATTTCTGGGCAGGGAGTTAGGACCCGAGACACAGCTCTTCTATCAGTTATGATGGGACGTTAGGCAACTCCCAGCTACTCTGGGCCTCAGGAAATAGGAGAGTTGGACATCTACCTCAATTTTTTTGCTTTGGTACTGGGGATTGAACTCGGGACCTTGCACTTCCAAGGCAGTCGGCTGAACCACTGAGTTAAATCCCCAGCCCAAAATGAACATACTTTTTTTTTTTTTTTGGTACCGGGGATCGAACTCGGGTCCTTTCGCTTGTGGAGCAGGCAGCGAAACCACTGAGCTAAATCACCTACCTCAAGATCTCAGTCCCTGAGCCTGTGTTCTGTCAGCCATTTAGATTACCTGTGCCTGGAGAGGAGGAATCACTGAGAGCTGATCTCAGCGCAGGGTTGGGTATGCAGACCACTGAACTTGACACTCAGCAGCTCTGAGATTGTGCATGAGTTGCCGACCTCCCTGGCCTCAGTTTTCTTTTCTGAGAATTGGACAATAATAACCTACCCTCCCTGCCTGCAGGCTCAAGAGCTTCAGGTGGAATAATCTGTTTGAAAGCACTTTGAGAAGGGTCAGTTCTTTTCAGAGAAGTTAACTATCATTGCTGGTCCTAGAAGAGATAATAAGAACCTGCCCCTGCCTAGATAGGGCGCTAAGGAAACACCGAGTGGGATTCTCCAAGCCTCTGAGCTTGAAGAGTTGGTTTACAGCAGAGGAGTAAGGAGTGGGGTTAGACAGGGGAGTTCTCTCCTCCTCCCTGTAGGAGGAGTTGAGCTCCCTGCAGGAAGGGAGCAGAGGACTGGTGTTCGAGGCTTCACTTCCGGCTCAGGCCTTGGGGTCCTCCTACCTAATGCAGAGCCCACAGGGCTAACCCGGCTAAGCCAGACCTAAAGTCGGATTTCCAACCAGGGACACAGTGCTGGGAGGTGTGGGTGGTGGGGAGGGGTGAGGTAAAGGGTATCTTCTGAGACCTGTGGTCATCAGGAAACCCTAATGGCCTGGATAAGGCCCTGCAAACCCAGAGGGGTGCCCGGCCATTTCCTCCAGCCAGGCTGGAGAGACTGGGAGGACGGGTGTGGAACTGCACGTTGGTGAGGGGGATGGGAGCAACAGGACCCAAAGCCCAGGTCTAACAGGAGGGCTATTCTGTAAAACCTGCCCCTGGGCACAGAGTCCCACTTATCTGCCAGAGTCAGCTGGGCTAGGGAGGAAAAGCAATCTTGCAGGGCCCGTTAAGAATGCAAATAGGAGCCCATGACAGTATGAGTGAACAAGCACTGTGCCTCCTATCCAGCTCTTATAACATGGATTTCTGAAGGTGTAACTCCCCTGCTCTAAAACCTTCTATGGCTCCCCACTTCCTGCCTGGCACTGAGGCTCCCTATGATTTTTCCTATACCTCCCTATGTATTTGTGCCTTTCATGGCCCCTCCCAAGCCCCCCAACATCCCACTTTGAAATACTAGCCCTTGGCCTTATTCACCAAGATTCTTTCTCCTCTTCTCTCCAGCTTCTAAAGACCCCTGAACTCAGTCCCCAGTGACCAGGGATCAGTCTGCTCTGCTCAGCTCAGGCCCAACTTGGCTGATCATGTAATGGACAGCCCTGGACTGTGAAGGCCCTTAGGTGGATCTCCCAAGGCAATGAGACCCTTGACTTGCACAGGCTGCTGTCCCAGAAGCTGAGAAATCTCTATGGTCTCAATTCTCCTGAGTTTCTTTGTTCCATCCTGGGTCCATTTACAGGTGTTTTCTGTTTGTATATTATTTATTTTCCAGATTCATAAGCTCAGTACCATGCATAAATGTTCAAGGCTTTTAGTTTTAACACTCCAGGAGGCCAGATTATTTCTTTTTTTTTTGTACTGGGGATTGAACTCAGGACCTTGTGCTCTCGAGGCAGGTGTGGTGCTACTGAGCTAAATCCCTAGCCAGATTATTTCTTTACCACAACAGGTCACTGTGTTTCTTGACCATGTACTATGTGCTGGCTTTTATATAGACATCAAGATCTAACTTTCATTCTCCTCATTTCCCAAATGAGGAGTCACTCACACAGCTGTACGTGCTGGAAGGTCCATGTCCATGTTCTGTTGGGCCTAAAGCCTCAGGCTCAAAAGCATACTTTTTGTCTGGGATAAGAACTTGCTTATTCGTACAGTATCTTGTTCCCCAAAGATGGTTTGAAGCAAGCTTACACTTGGCTTTCACCTTGAAGGCTGCTACTTTGGGTTTATAGATGCTGTTTATAAGCCTCTGGGAGGCCCTTACTTGGAGATATGCACCAGTCAGTGACAAACTTTCCTCATTTTATCACTGTCCTCAAGCTGGGATTGCACCTTGCTAGCGGTAGTGGCCACATGAGCATTTTGTTTCCCTTGGACTGAAGGAGGGGTAACCTTGGTCAAGTCGCTGTTTCCTGGACCTCTGTCAGAAAGCAGGTAGACAGAATCTTCTTTCTTACCCAAGTTCACTTCCCCTTTTATTGTCTCTGATATTGCTGATTTTTCACTCAGCTTTTCCAACTTGACGTCCAGCTTTATTTCTTCTCGAGGGAGATTTTTGCACCTGTATTGACCTTGACTTGGTATATTTGTTTTCTTCTTTACCTGATCCTGCTTTTCCATTTTCATTTTGTTTTTTAATCTCATGTTTTGTGTCATAAATTCCTTGAAGGCAGACACCATGACCTGCAACTGTTGGATTCTCAGTGCCTGGCCTGTACACAGTAGATGCTCAATCAATATTTGCTGTCTTTGGAGTGAACATTTTCTGTCCCCTCTGTCAGATCCTTTCTGGAAAGAGGCAAGGCACACATAGATTAGAAAGGAAAATAAATGTTGCTGTCTCAGGGAATTGGCCTTGGTTAGATGGTTTAGGTTTGAGAGAATTCCAACAGGTTCTTTGTTTTCCTCTCCTCTCCTCTCCTCTTCCCTTTCCTTCCCTCTTCTCTCTTCTCTCTCAATCGCTCTTTCCTTTTTTCTTTTTTTGTGGTACAAAGGATCAAACACAAGGCCTTATATATAATAAGCATGCATTCTACTGTTGAGCTACCTCCTCAGCCCTTTATAAAAAATCATTTTTGAGACAGGGTTTTGCTAAGTTGCCCAGGCTGACCTTGAACATATGATCCCCCTGACCAGCCTCCTGAGTAGTGGGGGTGGCAGTTGTATGCCACTTGCCCAGCACCAGTCAGTTTCTTTATTGTCAGCTTTTTCTAAGGCTACAGAAGCCTCAGCTTCAAGGAAGTCACTACCTTTTCTTTCTTGCATGATCTGCTTCATTCTAAATCTGAAGTTGGCACCCAACCTTCCTCAGACTCTCTTATTTCTGGTGGATGACGGTGTCTTCCCTTCCCCTGGCTCGTGTCACCTCTGGTTCTCCCACCTGCCCTCACCTTGGAAGTTGGCTAGTGCTCTTGCTGCCATTCCACAGGTGTTGTAGGAGTGTCCTCCCCGCTCCAGCTGAGCTGCTCTCTACCCCGTGGGCCAGGCCAGGCCAGGCTGCTGTGACAATTGCTGTCTGGCAAGGCTCAAGCGGGGAAGGGAAGCAAAGGGAGCTGAGCCGAAGATCTCCAGGACAGCACAGGGGCCTCACATTAGCAACGCCCTAGAACAGGCTCTGGCTGGGCCTGGGAGGCACCGAGACCCATCTCTGGTCAGAGCCTCAAGGAGAGCCGCCAGCAAGGGGGCTGTGCCAGCCTCCCCTATCCACTGAGAGGCTCTGGCCTTGGGCAGCACCCTGGAGAGTACCCCCCCCCCCACCCTTGGCTTTAGCAGAGACAATGGCAAACCTCAGACTGGGTGCTACTCCACCTTAACTAAAGCTTCTGCAGGGAGAGATGTTGCGCTCAGCACTGTCCCTGAAGCTAAGGCAGCCCCGTGAAATCGGTGTCTCTGTCTCCAAGAGCCCCAGCCCGTGAGGAGCAAGTAGGGGAGGCAGGATGTAACCGTCCGCCAGGAGTTCACGTTTACGATGTGCAGGCATCCTGTGCACTGAGGAGGACACACACGAGTCAGCTCATCTTCTAGCAGCCCAGGAGGCAGATACTCTTATCTCGCCCATTCTATGGATGAGAAACTGAGGGAGCCACTCCACCGCCCAACTCTCCACACCTGGTAAACCCCAGTGCTCCAACCGTGACACAAACTGCCTGAAGCCAGGTCCGCCAGACCTCACAGCCCCTCAATGACACCGCGCCCCAGCCCAATAGGTAGGAAGTCCTCCTCAGGTCTGTCTGCAGTCTTCCCTCACTTAGGCCAAGCCCAGATTCTCTCACTGACACGAACATTATGTAGACTTTTCCTTCTCCAGAACAGCCTTTTTTTTTTTTTTTGGTACCAGAGATCGAACTCAGGACCTTGCACTTGTGAGGCAGGCGGCAGAACCACTGAGCTAAATCCCTGCTTCCTATGTATCTTATATTTTATTTTTTTGGTACCAGGGATCAAACCCAGGACCTTGCACTTGTGAGGCAGGTGGCGGCACCACTGAGCTAAATCCCCAGCCCATATGTATCTTAAATCATTTGTTTTTCCTCTTCTGATCTGTCTTCAACTCATCATCGACTTTAATTGTTATTGTTTTGTTTTTTGCTCTCCTAACACTGAGCTATGTCCTTGGCTCTTTTCATTTTTTAATTTTGAGACAGGGTCTCATTAAGCTGCCCAGGCTGAATTTGAACTTGAGATCTTCCTGCCTCAGTCTACCCAGTAGCTGAGATTACATACATGCACCACCACGCCTAGGTCTCTACATTGTTTTGCAAGTTCTGCTAACCACAGAACTGCTTTTAGACCAGGACAAGAGTGGTCCTGCCCCAGGCCCTTGGATTTAGAGGGCTCTGTTCTGTTGTCTTATGGGTATGGCCCTCCCCAAGGAGTAAGGAGCCTGGGCCCTAGGGGAGTCACACTCCCAGTGTCTATATCCACCCTAACTGTGCTCCTGAGGTCTTTTCCTAGAGGCCACAAACCTACTGCAGACCTCTGCCTGGGGTTCATTCCATCAAAGGTGGACACACAGGCAGGGGAAGCCATTTGCAGGAGTTGTGGGGAAACCCTGGAGGTTTGGCCAAGGTGTCAGGATGGGACAGAGTGGGGGTGAGCGGCTGCAGGCCAGGGGCTGGGTCTCCCCACAGCACCATTTTCTAGCATGCACTCCGTGGAGAATCCAGATTCCCAGGTATTAAATAAAGTTACCAAGATAGGAAAGTAGGGTGGCTTTAGATTTTTTATCGAAGTATAACACACCCACAGGAAAGCACACAATTCATAGGGTTACTGGTCAATGAGCTGAACAGAATATATTATGTAAGTTTGTTACCTGACACAAAACTTTTATAATCTCGGGCACTTGGTGAATGAGCCTTCATTTCATATAGTAGTCCCTTCCAGGGGCTGCCTAGCACAGCATCTGGAAGAGGGTTTGCTGCCTCCAACACTGCTGTGTCATTTTCCACCCCTACCTTAGCAAGTGACTTCCTAGCCCACCAGCAGCACTGCCAACTGCCTCTTAGTTTCTGGTCACTCTTACCTTCAGGTCCGGTTTTGTTAAACTTGGAACATGTCTTACCATTCTCACAGGATCTTCCCTTTTGCTTGGTCAGTTTGGTCCTTTTTAGAAGGCCTAATCGGAAGGGCATCAGACAGCAGACATGACCACGCCGTTCTCCGCTCCTTGGGCTGGCCCTGAGGCCCCACCACATCCAGCCCGTCTGACTCTACTGTCTTCCTCCTAACCATGTCTTGCCTCTGACCTACATTCACTTGCACAGTAATTGAACAGGCTTTGGGGAACAGCAGTCCTGGGCTCTGCTTCTGACTTTATTGCTGGGTGATCTTAACCTCTCTGAGCCTCAGTTTTTCTCTCTTTAAATTGGGGATCATGAGGATTAAAGGATACAACACGAGTGAAACAGACAGGATCTGGCATCTACCCAGTGAGTAATCCTCCCGTTTGTCATCATTAATCTTGTTGCACTGTTTATGTTGTTCTTGTGCTAGGCCACATCTCTGTGCCTTTGTGCAGGACCCTGCCTTTTCCAGAAAGGCTCTGTGGACTCCTGTCTGCTCTTCAAAGCACAGTGGAGCCCCAGATCGTCTCTGCAGCTTGCCCTCAGCACCTGGCCCTGCCAAGACCCTCCTGGAGTCTTGCTTCATTGATCAGATTCCAGCCACCTGCCAGCACCAGGTCTCCGTCACCTCTACCTGCTCTTCCAGGCGTAGCACAGAACACACAGAGGATGCTCAAGGACAAGTACTGAGAAGAAGGACATTGTTAAAAATCACCTGCTGGGCAGAGACCAGTCTTCCTGCCCCAGCTGGAGACCCTCTGAGTCCCAGGGAAGAAAAACTGGCCATTAACTTTTTTTCCTTATGTTTCTAGTTACTTCTTCGTGGGCATCTGTCTTGTCTCCCTAGTGAGGGTCAGCCCTGAGGGCAGATTCTGTCTTTGTAGCCACTGTGAGCTGCACGCACCAATCCTAGTGTTGTCCTAGTGCTGATCACTTGGCCGATGAATCAGGCTCCTTCCCATGAGAGAGATCCGGTACAAGCTCAGCTGGGACACCATCTCCCTGACCCTGTGATCTCCCAGAGAGCCAGCCTTGGGCTTCCAGCCTGTGTTCTGGGAGAGGAGGGGCTCTGGGCCCCTACAGCTGTGGTACAAATCTCAGGTGTGCCACTTAATAGCTCTGGAACTTTGGGTGGTTACTTAGAAATATTGGAGTCACCATTTCCTTCTCTATGAAAAGGGGAAAACGTTGCAACCCCCAGGTAGTTGTGAGAATGAGATGAAACAATGCACAAGGACAGAGTTGAAGGTGAGGACAGAGTTGAAGGTGAATAAGGACCATTTGAAGGTCATTCCAGTATAGCAAGGATTACCAAATATTCTACCAGGCCAGTCTTCTTTAGAGCTGAAAGTTCTGAATTTCTTCTAAATAGTGGGGGCCATACTCAGGGAAAGTTGTGTATTCTATATTAGTTTGTCCTGTAATTACTCTATTTGAAGCAGAAAGGGGTGGGATAGGAGGCTTGTGACTCAGTGAGGACATTGGCCTGACCTTGTGTCCTGGTGTCCTCTTCAGCCAAAAAACCTCACAGAGGCCTCAGGTTCTTGGGAAAGGAATGGTAAATCAGATGTGGTAGCTTCAGGGATTTTTACTGGAGTTCCGAGGACTGGTCTGTGCAGGTTTAATATGACTGTAGTTAATGGCTGAGACGGTGGCCGTTTTAGCCCTGCTAAGCACAATGAGTAGGGGGCTGGAGATTTAGCTCAGTGGTTACGATGCTTGCCTTGCAAGTGAAAGGACCCAAGTTCAATCCCCAGTACCAAAAAAAAAAGCACATTGAGTAAGTC